>NC_143256.1:51254688-51454688 GCF_984573655.1 Nuphar pumila
TTCGAAAGCAAATGGAAAAGATTGAAAATGGAAGTAAAACTGACCTCAAAACAGACTCCTGACCGGATCAGGACTCTGAGACAGAGTCCTGATCGGACTGAAACTTTCAAAATTTTGAGAAATTTGATGAATAGAGGAATTCAGAAGCGACACCACCTCAATGGGTCTCATCTGTGACTTGAAATCGATTAAAATTTGAATTTGAAATGAATTCAGATTGTTTTCTTGAGAAAATATTTCGAAATATAAAGTCTTGGGGTTGGAAAATGACAGAGTATTGAATAAAAACCCAGGTTTTGAAATTGATTTTGAAATAAAGCTTTAAAATTCAAATCTGGATTGATTGTTTTGAAATAGGAGTGCTGGATCTCGAAAATGAGATGCAATGACATGCAATGCTATGCAATGACATGCAATGCTATGCAGAATACATGCAATGACATGCAATGATCTGTAATGACTTATGAAATGGACAAACACTGGATGAAGGTAAAAATTTGGTGTGTTTACAGCCCCCCTTATTTTCAAGTTTTTGCAAAGAGGGGGTTTTTAATAAAATTTTGCTAAAAAAGTGCTTTTCATAAAACTCGATTTTAAAAAAGGGTGCTTTTTAGGAAGCTATTTTTGTATTTTTTTCTTTTTTTCTATTTTCTTTTTTTCTTGACATTTTCTATATTTTTTTGTATTTTTTAAGACAAAAACTCTAAAAACTAAGGAATTTAAACTAATTTTGAAAAATTTCAAAATATTTACAAAAGAAGAGTTTTTCTGAAAAATCAGGGTTATCTTGGGGAAATTTCTTCAGAAAATGGGTTCGGATCCAGGTTTTGAGAAAATGTTCAAGTTTTTAAAACTCGAATTGAGAAATACAACGTGATGGATCCAAACGGATGTCGGATGGACTGTCCGAGCTATTTAAAAACTATTTTTGGTATTTTCTATAATTTTAATTTAAAAGTTGGACAACGAGACTCAGATTTTGATCTTGACAATGGATCCGCATCCGAAATCAAGTTAGATATATAAAATGAATTTATTTTCAGTAAAACTTGAGAAATGAACTGGAATTTAGATTTAAAATGTGACTCAATTACTCAAAAATGAAATCAGGGGCAAAAAGAGAATATTTAAAAGATTTTGAAAAATTTGGGGTGTTCACAGTCTGAGCACAGGCTCAGACCAGCTGGGGTGGCCTCTGTTTGTGCCCAGGACACTCCGAGTGCTGGAAGAGCACTCAGGTGGTCTGGTTGCGCTGGCGCCCATGCGCCATGCACTGGCGCCCTTGTGGCGCTGGCCCTTCTTAGCAGGCGCAGGCTACTGCGCTCTGCACCCTTTCGTTGGTGCTAACCGCACCTTTGCTGGTCTGGACACCCCTGTCCAGACCAGTACTCAGAACCCTGCATTGGACCTAGGCCTGTACCAGACCTGAGTCAGTTGGTTGCGCATCTGAACCGAATTTGGTTCAGGTGGCGCGCTTAGACATGCATACGGGACCGAATGTCCAGACTTGCTGTCAGCGTTTTGAGGACAATCTGGTCCTTTGGCATGGGTCCAGGTCTGTACCGGACCTGTACCCAGCCTTGTGGCACCTGAACCGAGCCCGGTTCAGGTGGTGCGTCATGGACGCAGACTTGGGCAAGTCTGGACCGAATGTCCAGACTTGCTGCCAAGTATTTCGAGACCCCATGGTCCAGCTGCATGGGTCTGGACCTTTGTCCAGACCAGTGGGTCGCTAAGTTAGCGTGGCAGCAGCACTTATACGGAGTTTTTGGGAGGCCTCGCTCCCGAGTTGCACCTAGAGACGCGGCTGCAGCACTTTGACTGCAATAGGGTTAGTATGTGTTGCGGTTTTGGGGCCAAGGCGTGGCCTTAGTTGCAGCCGGTTTATGAGGTTGCTGCAGCAGTTTGGGGCAGCGAGTGGTCGGGTCCCACCCTGGTTGCTTCGCGGTTTTTCCCGTAGTATGGCGGTTTGGTTAGTTGTACATCTTAAATGCACGACAAGGCTGCCACATCATCTTTTTGCAATGATTCTTCTTGACGCCGCCATGGTAGCAAAAGGATATTGTTAGATATATATTTATCATGCGTATGATGACACTTTACTTATGTCGTGTACGTGCATCGTAGTTAGCACTTTACGCAATTATGTGGTTCGCAAATATGTAAAGCAAATCAACACTTATGAAATGATTTGATTCAATGAAAAACAAGGAAAACCGCGTGCTTATTGGCTCTTGCATGAAATCAGAATTATTAGAACGCACTAGTTTGACAATTTGAACACTACGTCTCTCTTTAAGTGTTTATGACACTTGGCACTTTCACCTTCTCGATGCACATGGCTCTTGTTATATAGTTATGGAAATTCTCGAATTTAAGAGTTAGCTTTGGGAAAAGGCACATGACTATGACGGAGTATGTGTTAAACATGATAATAATTCATGTATCCATGTCGTTGAACTCCTTGGTGAGTTATTTCGGCTATAAACCCACCTCTTGAGACGAGCTCATTAATGATAACAACGTAATGTTATTCGCACTTTTTTTGCTAAAGTGCACCTCGTTTGATGTATGTTCTAGAGAGGCCTTGCCATAATTAATCAGTTGACGAAGTGTTCCTTATTGCAATTACGCTTGGTTCCTCTCTTTAAATGAACAAAATTGTATCACTGCAATACACGTATGCATACCCTGTTTGAGTTAGTTTACCATGGATAAATGTTTTTAACTGTCTCATCTTAATGCACATTGCTTTGGAATGTTACATTGCTTGTTCTCGTACTTGTCACAGAATGCACATGTACGTTCACACACACCTGTGCTTTGTTGGCCTAATTCGTTTAATTGCATTTAATTATAAAGCATGCTATCACTCGATTGTTGTCAATTATTGTTTCATACGCACTCTTTACTGCCTCTTACTTGCTTATGTTATGCTTATTCAATTATTGCAAATAAATGATAATGCTATGAATTATTGCAAATGGATTATCGTGGTTGATTTCTCACCAGCTCGCAAGAGTACTGACCCCGTTTTATGGGGATACAGGTGTTTTCTTCTAGGCATGCGATGAAGCTCGATGTGCAGCAGAGGACTGAACCCACACTTCTAGAACGTCGAGGATCTTGGCAGAGTTTTTGTAAAGGGAAAATGGTTGTACTATTTGTAAAATGTATTAATAAAAGTTGTTTCATAAATGTTGTTGTTTCACCCCTGTGACCCGCCCAGGGTTTTCCACTTGTTTTCCCTTTTTGGTACTTCTGCATTTGCGCAATGTTTTCAAAAAAAAAAAAAGTTTACCCCAAAAATCCAAAGGATTTTTATTTTCCATGTCGGAAATCCTGGGGCGCCACAGACCTGGTATCAGAGCAGTGTTTTTGAAAGGTGTTTCAGAAGTGTGGTTCAAGTCTCTACACGCATCGACCATAGCACTGTAAGTATGCCTAATTCAGTAGAATAGTATTTCTGTTGTTAAATTGCTTCTTCTGCATGTTTAGATAAATCTGTGTGCTTTTCGGGTGTCGTTCGATGCGAGACACGATTTTGTGTTTAAGCCTTGTAATTTTGGCTTAAGATATCGATTGTCGAAACAAAGGGGTTTGTTTATGCTTGTGGATATAGTTTCCCAAGCTAATTCGAGTCGACTTCTGCGAGAGCTGAGGTTCTTGACTGAGACCTAGCGAACTACTTGCGTAGTTCGCCCTTCTCGTTCCACATTGTGTTGGTGGAGACGATTGAAGAATTGTAGTGATGATCGAACTTTTATCCTCATCGTATTGAAGGCGATGTAGTTTGATGAGAATTGTCGTGTGAGGCTCTAAGCGAGTATTTTCCCTCCTCCAATTTCGTTGGAATTGTTCGTAACCCTGTCTTTGACGAAGGGTATCTTTTCAGATATGACATGTTTGGACAGAAGGCTAAAGCCTTGTCTGTGCCAGTTGAGCCTCTGTGTATCCCGTTGGAGGATACTGTTGATCCCCAGTTGTTCTTGGTGATGAGAACCCCTACGATGTTTTGCCGAAGCATGTTGCTTTTGTGTTGCCGGTGATGGCGTTTGACTCCTGAGAGGGTCGTATTTTGGGGATGGCATAACACCGATCTTCAGGGTGTTGCTCTTGAGAGAGCATTGTGGGGATTTTGTTTTCCCAACCACAGTCGCACGGATTGTGGTGAGTTGGCTCAGGTGGTGATTCCTGGTAGTGCCAATAATGCCGTTAGAGGGGTAACTCTTAAGCGATGTCGTTAGAGTAGTGATTCTCTAACAATGCCATCAGGGTGGTGATTCCCTGATGATGCCATTAGGGTGGTGATGCTCTAATGATGCTACTGGGGTGGTGATTCTCCAGTAATGCCGTCAGGGTGGTGATTCTCTGATGATGCCATTAGGATGGTGATTTCCTAATGATGTTGCTGAAGTGGTGATTCTTCAGCAATGCCGTTAGAGTGGTGATTCTCTAACGATGCCATCAGGGTGGTGATTCTCTGATGATGTCATTGGGGTGGTGATTCCCTAATGATGCTACTGGAGTGGTGATTCTTCAGTAATGCCGCTAGGGTGGTGATCCTCTAGCGATGCCATTAGAGTGGTGATTCTCTAATGAAGGTCATTGGAGTGGTGATTCTCTAGTGACACCGTTGGAGTGGTGACGCTTCAGCGATGCCGTCAGGGTGGTGATTCTCCAGTAATTCCATTAGGGTGGTGATTCTCTGATGATGCCATTAGGGTGGTGATGCTCTAATGATACTGCTGGGGTGGTGATTCTCCAGTATTGCCATCAGGGTGGTGATTCTCTGATGATGCCATTAGGGCGGTGATGCTCTAATGATGCTGCTGGGGTGGTGATTCTCCAGTAATGCCGTCAGGGTAGTGATTCTCTTACGATGCCATCAGGGTGGTGATTCTCTGATGATGCTGTTAGAGTGGTGATTCTCTAACGATGCGATTAGGATGGTGATTTCCTAATGATGCTGTTGAGGTGGTGACTCTTCAACAATGCGGTCAGGATGGTGATTCTCTGACGATGCCATCAGGGTAGTGATTCTCTGATGATGCCATTAGGATGGTGATTTCCTAATGATGCTTTTGAAGTGGTGATTCTTCAGCAATGCCGTCAGGGTGGTGATTCTCTGATGATGCTGCTAGGGTAGTGATTCCCTAACGATGATATGATTAACGATGTTATGATTAACGATGTCATATGAATGATGTTTCTCCTTGTTTTGTTGTGTTAGAGTGGTGATTCTCTAACGCTTGTCGTCTAGAATGGTGACTTTCTAGCGATAGTGAACTTGTATGGTGTCGCTTGAGGTCATTCGTGGAACGTGTTTATATGTCGTGTTGCTGCACGATTTTGCTTGAATTATGTGTAGTGCACCCGATAATTCTTGAATGATTGCTGCGATTATCGTTTAGCGAGCATAGTTGTCAGACCTGTCGATTAATTATTATGTCTTTTTGTCATGATAGATGACTTGGAAGACCAGATGAAACAATATTATGGGCACTGTAAACAACCTTGCAGAGGTTGTGCAACAGCAAGTGGTTGTGATGCAACAGATGGGTGTGAATCTTTAGCACGTAGCCCAAAGTGGGCAGAACAAAAGTACGGTTACCTATAATCATTTCATGGAATTGGATCCTCTTGCTTTTGAGAGTAAGACAGACCCTGAAGCTGCGAAATCGTGGATACATGAGATAGAACGTATTTTTCGTGTTTTGGATGTCCCAGAGGAACAAAAAGTGAATTTTGGTACTTATCGTTTGAAAGACCACACTGAGAAGTGGTGGGACACGATCTCTTCAGTTAAATTCAAAGACATGGATGTTACGTGGGATGAATTTGTTGAAGTTTTTAACTCCGCATATTTTCCGAAGCATGAACGAAGTAAGAAGATGCAGGAATTTCTGGATCTGCAACATGGAACAATGACCCTGTCTGACTATATTACAAAGTTTCGTTGTCTGGAGCGATATTGTATGAATGTTTATGTCGCGGAGAATGATCGAGCAATGAAGTTTGCTCATGGATTGAGGCCTACTCTGAGAACCAAAGTGTTCACTAGCGGGCCAAAGTCGCTCGAAGAGGCTATTGAGGTAGCTACTCTATTGGACGAAGACCAAGCCGAGCAACAGACTCATATTTTCGTGATTACGAGTGAGATGAATCCTAGTAGGACGGAGTCCTCGCTACCTACTAGAGAGCGGAAGTGTCAGAAAGTATAGCAGAACCGCCGGCAAAGGCAATCCCATCGATTGAATGTCCAGCGAAAGTGTCGACGATGCAACGAAGATCAGGCTTTTAGAACTTATCCTTTCTACGATGGCAAGTGTTTCAAGTGTGGACAACCGGAGCATATTGCCAAGTTCTGTCCAAAGATATCTACAAGAGACTTAGTTGTTGCCGACTAGGCACTGTCAGAAGAGATCTGACCATTTTGTCGTTGTTTGATGTTTTGTGATTTCGCAGACGAAATCCTTTTTAAGGAGGGTAGGATGTAAGACTCGTGAAATTTTTTGAAGAATTCACTGTTTGCATAGAGTTGATATATGTATACTTTCGTGTGTTTATGATTCATAGCACATAATTAGATATAATTTGATTATGCTTTTGTTATCATCACAAAATTTTTACTTTTTGCAAATCAAACTGACCTTTGAAAAAGTTTTTGAAAATAACTCGCCTCCGTTTTAAAATGCGGGATAATTCCGAAGAATGGGACTCGCCTGTCGGTACGAGGTTCAACCCTTCCTGGCGCCTTTACCAGGGGTAATTGGACCAAGGATCAATTGTATGCTTAACTTTGCTCAACTTGTCTAAATCATATTCTATTTCCTAAATGCACAAAGAATCAGGCATGTGCTATGAATTTCTAAAAATGCATATTTGAAAACATGATGTTTGCTTTGAATATTTGAAAATATTTGGAGGTTCTTGGAAAAGATAACACTTGGAAAATCATGAACTTAGTGAGAGAATATTTTTGAGGAAAGTGAAAATCGATTTCTGAAGAATTCCAGTGTTTTATGAAAATCGATTCTGAGAAATTTGGAATAACTTTGGAAAAACTTGATTTCTCTGAATTCAAACTTTGAAATTGAATATATAACTTGGAGAATCGAATTTTGAACTTTGAAAAATACTTGAAATATCATTTGAAAACTTAGAGTTTTAAGAAAATTGATTTCTGGATAAGACTTAGAAAATTCTGAGAAAATCGATTTCTCTGAATGGGAATTGGAATTTGCAAATGAATGAAATGAGTGAATATGGATTTGAAAGACTTTATTTTGAGGAATTGAGAAAATCCTTTTGTATTTTTGAGAAATGCAGTGCATTTTTGAAGTTAGCCTAAGAGTGTAGGCTGAATGTGGCTAATACGAAGATTACAAATCTATGTCTCATTCGTGTTCTGACTATGGCCATAAATACAAATTCCACCAAGTTTTTCAACTCCATAAGATCTAGTGCACGTGCCATTCATGTAGACCATAGTGAGTTGGTAAAAATAAGCATGAATTGGCATACATAGTAGTTATATATCAGAGCTTAAAACTATATGCAATACATCCTATTCTATGCAGGAATTGAAATTCTTATTCCAAAATTAATTACAATTTACATCACTAATCAAATTTAAATACAGAAAATAAAGGAAAATAAAGTCTTCAATGTTCCTGTAAAATTAGAAAACTTGTTAGTGAAGATATGTTGGCTTTTCTAGATTTATCCAGCAATATCTGGAAATTACTGGATTTTGCTAGATATAAGCCATTTTCCATATGATTCCCTTATATAAACTTAATAAAATATGAAATAAGATATAATGAATATGAAAATGAGATTTGAAAATTCGAAATTGGGGTCAAAATGACCAAAATACCCATGATAGCAAGACTATGGCCTTGAAATCAGGGTTTTTAGAAAGATATTTTATAAAATGCAAGTTTTGAAATACAAATAATGATAAATTAACTTAAATATGATATGACATGATTAAAAATGAGAAAATTAGGGTTTAGAATTTCGAAATTGATGTCAAATGACCAAATTGCCCGCTGATAGCAAGACTATGGCCTTGAAATCAGGGTTTTCTGAAGTAGATTTTGGTAAAACTTGGGATTTATGATTGAAATAAACACAAAATCAAATATGAAACAGCCTAATACAATTCTAAACATGAACAAACCCTAAAAACACACACTTATGCACGAACATCAAGAAATATCACAAAAATTGTGATTTTGGTAGTGTTTCGGGATCCTACGGGGCCCTATTTTGCAATTTGATCAATTTAGGCATCAAACGGATTCCAAATTTCATAAAAATTGGTACCTGCACCTGTTATGTCCCTAAAATCATATTGAAATCATAAAAATAATTTTTTGACATTATTGTAATCCAAAAATTGCATTAAAACCCTAAAATATGCTATTTTTGACCTAGGTCACAAACCAGTTTCAGAGTTAGACCCGAATTAGGGGTCAATTCTTCATGAAAACTTATGAATTTTTACAGAGGCAAACTAGACATAAAAACAGAGGCTTTCCTTTTTTACTGATTTGAAAAAGCATCTCCGGTTAGGGAGAAACCCTTCCGGCAATCTGAACGAAACTATAACAAATCTAACAGGGGTTAAAACAACTACTTCGGTTTGAAAATACAGAAATAAATAACAAACCTAATAAAAAATTTCTGCAATTTTAGCAGTAAATAGTAGACAAAAAAATAATGAAACTCCTTTTTTACAGATCATGAATCGGATCTGTGGTTTCAAACCTATGGTCATTACAAGTCTGATTAGGGTTTTGGCAAACCCTAACGAGTTTTAAATTTAAAATCAGACTTTCTGTCAGAGGAAAAATACTAAACAGAGGCCAAGAATTACCAAAATTTCACAGTAAATAGATCATCTCAACACTGATCCACATCACTTTACGGATCTCAAATCGGATATCAGATGAGAAAAATAACATAACAGCAAGTTACCTCTTGGATTTAAATAACGATTTTAAAGATTTAAAATCACGGTTTGATATCTGATTTTTCTGACAAGGTTCCCGAATCCCAAAACATCCAAATTTTTTACAGTAGTTTACTGACATATCCCTGTTTCACATATTAAAAAATCATAAATTTACAGTTTGTCCTTCAATACGAAATAACATATTCTTTGTTGATCCATGCTTAAAAACACACAGAAATTTAATGAAATCTAATAAACCATGCATTAATTAATGAAAACAATAAGGAAAATAGTAAACAGCAAAACGAAATTGATTTCTATGTTAAAACACATGTAATAAACATAACTAAGTAAAAAAAAAAAAAACAGGGAATCCATGGCTGGAATTTGATTTTACCTTAAAAAGCATGGATTTGACCCATTTAACGGGTAAATCGCATGTTTTAATGGTTAAGAACATGAAAAACCACACAATAATCGATTCTAATGGATTAGAATCCCTGGAAAAACATCAAAACAGAGTTAGATCATCTTCTTGAACCTCTCTTGAGGTTCTTGGACTTGAATCCATGGTTTAATCCATGTAATATATGGAGCCAATGGTTAAAATTGATTTAAACCATTAAAAACATTAAATAAAAAGCTAAAAATTAAAAAAATAATTACCTTGAGGTTGCTGCAATGGAGGAAGGGCTGGAAAGGAGAGAGAATCTCCAAGAATTGTTAAAGAGGTGAATGGAAAAATCGACCCCCTATGGGTCTCAATTTATAAAAAAAAATTAGGTTTTGAAAATTGACAATTTTGAAAATTTTGGAATCTCTAAAGGGGGGGGGGGGGGCGATTTTTGAGTAGAGTTACCTAACTACCCCTAGCCTAGATTATCCTAATTAATTCCTAATTAACCCCTAGCTAAACCTAAGAATCCCTCAAATGTGGCGCCACTTGGCATTTTTCCACATTTGGGTTTTTAAAGTTTCAAAAACCTCTAAAAACACTAGTTTAAAAACCAAACTTTTAAAAATGAGTTTTCGAAATAGATTTTGACTCTTCTAAACTTTTAAAACTAACCAAGACACTGACTAAGCCTTGACTAACCCTGACTTTCTCAAATGTGGCTCCACCCCGAGTGGGCCCTACTTGAGCTTTTCAAAAAGTGATTTAAAACTTGAAATTGAGAGAATTTTCAAAAGATTTCCAAAAGTAAGCTTGAAATTAAAAGTTTTGAAATGGCATAGGATTCCAACTGGGTTAGAACTCTTCTGGATGTGGCGCCAACTGAGTGGGCCCACATCAGGTTTTGAGAAGTTTGAAATCATCACTGAAAATAACTTTGAAAAGAGGTTAAAATCAATAATTGAAATTCAAAATCTTTGAAAATAGAGTCTTAGGCGAACTGAAACTCCGGGTTAGAGTCCTGGATTTTTAGGACTCTGAGATTTTGGGTTTTAAAAGCCAAATGAGGGAGTTTCTGAAAAGATTTTATAAAAAATGATGAAATAAGTCAAAAATTACTGTCAGGGTTAGACTCCTAACTCAATCAAGACTCTGAAATAGAGTCCTGGATTAACTACACTCTACAAAATGACCTAAATTTTAAAAACAAATGGAAAGAAACAAAAACGGAAGTAAAAACAAACTTCAAAACACACTCCTGACTGGACCAGGCCTCCAGGACAGAGTCCTGATCGGACCAAAACTCTAGATTTTTTTGGTATTTTCTGAAAAACAGATAAAAGAACTTGTCAAAATAGTGAAAACAATAACAAATATTGGAATAAAACAGAGTTCTGATTCAACTAAGACTCTGAGGACAAAGTCCTAATAGAACTAGGACTCTCAGATTTTTGGATTGTTTGAGAAAACAAATGAGAGAATTTAAAAAAAACAATTAAAAACAGGATGAAATTGAAGTTTTGGTTCAGAGTCCTGATCTGATTAGGACTCTAAGAAAGAGTCCTGATTCGATCAGAACTCTAAGAATTTTGGTTTTCTGATAAGCAAATGATGAAATTTGGGCAAAGCTTTTGAAAACCAGTGAAAATGAAGTGAGAAAATCAATTTTGGATAGAGTCCTGATTCGATCAGGACTTTGAGAATAGAGTCCTGATTTGATCAGGACTCTGGGATAAAATCTCAGAATTTTGAAATTCTTTGATAAAAGTACAATAGTTTTGGTAGATTGAAAGATTTCTCAAGGATTCTCTCAAAATTGAAATCAGGATCAGAGTCCTGATCCAACTAGGACTCTCTGAACAGAGTCCTGTTTTGACTAAAACTCTAAGTTTCTGACTCATTTTGAAAGATTTTAAAAGATTTCATTGAAAATAGATAAAAAAGCTGTAAAAGATTAGAGTCCTAATCCGATTAAAATTCTGAAGAAGAGTCCTGATCCAACTGGACTCTTGAAGAAGAGTCCTAATCCAACTAGGACTCTGAAATTTTTGGAGATTTTTGACAAGTAAAGGAATCCAGAAGCGACACCACCTAAATGGGTCTCATCTCAGAATTGAAATCAGTTGAAAATTGAGTTTAAAACAAATCCAAATTGTTTTCTGAGCAAACATTTCAAAATATAAGGTCCTGAGGGTTGGAAAATGACAGAATGCTGATAAAAAACCCAGGTTTTAAAATTGATTTCGAGAAAAAAGTTTTTAAAACTCAAATCTGGATTAATATTTTGAAAACAGGAATGCTGGTTCTCGAAAATGAGATGTAATGACATGCAATGGTATGCAATGACACATGAAATATATAAACACTGGATGAGGGTGAAAATTTGGGGTGTTTACAGATCCCCCTCTTTGCTACTATGCCGGTTGAAAGATGAGCTTAGTGGCAAAGAAAAACACACCAAAGTTGGGCTATATAAAAAAAATGCCCCAGTTAGGAGAATCTAACCGGGTATGAAAGAATTAATTCAGATGATGATCATGATAGGTATGGGATGGAGAATAAAGAACAAAGAATGACCTCATCGAAATGAGGCTTAGGCTTAGTCCTTAACCTGGATGGGATGGGAAATGAAATACCTCATGGAAAAATGAGGTTCAGGTTTAACCCTTAACCATAAAGGGGACGATACCTCGTGGAAAAATGAGGCTCAGGCTTAACCCTTAACCTAAAAGAGGACGATACCTCGTAGAAAAATGAGATTCAGGTTTAACCCTTAACCTGAAAGGGGACGATACCTCGTAGAAAAACGAGGTTCAGGCTTAACCCTTAACCTGAAAGGGGACGATACCTCGAGAAAAAACGAGGTTCAGGCTTAACCCTTAACCTGAAAGTGGACGATACCTCATGAAAAAATGAGGCTCAGGCTTAACCCTTAACCTGAAAGGGGACGATACCTCATGGAAAAATGAGGTTCAGGCTTAACCCTTAACCTGAAAGGGGACGATACCTCATGGAAAAATGAGGCTCAGGCTTAACTCTTAACCTGAAAGGGGACGATACCTCATGGAAAAACGAGGCTCAGGCTTAACCCTTAACCTGAAAGGGAACGATAAATGGAATCCTCAAATGAAGAAACCATGATGGGACCTTCGAATTTTGCACAATAAATCCGAGAGGGGTTTGCAAAAGGAAGAAAGGGGGTTCTCTAAAGCTTGAAAAGGGTTTGATCTTGGGCGTCTCATCGCTGAGACTGAATGGCTTTTAAGACAAATGACCTTTTTTGCAGAAAATTCAGGTTTAACCCTTAACCGGAACGGGAACTGTCTATGGTGGGACAATGGGGAGCACAGGGAAGTGTGTGAATCTGAGAGCCCAGACACTCAGATTAAAACAAGAAGGGAAGGATCTTGGACAACTCCCATCATCCGATCCTAAAAGGGATAACAACAACGCATGGATACATCAAAATAGACATCAAGTTCTCACTTCATGTCAGGATAACTTGAAAAGATTGCCAATAAGATAAAGATTGTAGTTAATTCAAGAATGATAAGCACATATATATATGAAAAATATTCCCTCTTGTCTACTTGAAGTATTACCTCTAACTGGACTCAACTTCGTAGAATCAAGATTCGAATTCGAATATCATTGCCATTGACTTTCTTTCGAGGAAGCTATCAATTTCCTTGATATGGACAGAAAAGAATGTATTCTTGATATTGCGAGAGCTATTGGTAAAAGAATATTGATAAAAGAATTTCAAAAAATTAAAAGAGATTCTTGATAGATTCAACAGTCTGATATCCTAGGATTCTTTTCTCATGATGATCTTTCTGCACTCTCTTTTTAATAGAATTGGAGCTCTCTTGGATTTTTCGAGAATTACATCATCCTTCATTTTGGAGATGTCCTGACTTTTCTCTCTTCTTTTTTTTTTGGGAAGGGTACGTCACAAACTCCTTCATCTCAGAGATGTTTCGATCCTTCTTTTCTCTCAGGGATTATATTGACGGTTATTGGCTATTTGGTTGAAAATCTCTTGGTGATAGCAGAAATTAAATACCTTTTAGGGATTGTCGGGAGGTTCATCGCATATGCCTTCATCTTGACAATGCTTTGGACTTTCCCTGGAAGGATCCGTCACAAACTCCGTCATCTTGGAGATGATCCAAATCTTCTTTGGCCCCGGGGGTCTACTCGCTTAATTTGCCTTCATCTTGACGACAATTGATCCCTTTTGCAGATATTTAATTGCAGCTTAGGTGATTGAGGAGATATGGAGATTGAGTGGATTTTTCTGTATCACCCGGGATATTTCGACTGTTTTAATTTCCCAAGAATAATCTTTAAAAGTGTGCCATTGACTGCGATCAATATCGACCACTCATGGCTTTGCAACAACATTGAATTTTCTTTACCGACTATATCGCGGATTTATTCTTCATCCTTTTGGTTGGCCAATAGAAAGATTTTGAATTTTGAATCCTTTTTCACAAAAGCTTTGTCCTTTCGGAAGTAATACTGAAGGTATTCTCAGGTACAATTTTATGCGATAAAGATTTTGAAATCAACAACTATTTTTCATGGCAAATTGGCAAAATATTCCTGAAATCCTTGGTGAAAGAAATCACTTGAGATCTAAATGACCTATCCGTGGCTAGATTCTCCTCTCCTTTCCCCAAAAGAGAGACTCAGGCTTGACCCTTACCTGAATGGGTAATAAAGAAGATACGCCTCTCTTTCCTAAAGAAGAGATGTTTGCAAAACGAACTTTCGAAGAGAAATAAAGTTTTCGTCAAAACTCCCTACTTCTAGGCTTCTCTTATGGAAAGGGGGCCGCTAACAAAGGTTAAAAGGATATCATAAAGAAACGAGTCCATCACACTCTCCCTGGAAAAAGGGTCCTCGACGATGGGGGTGGCCTAACAAAAGACATTCAGGATTACAAGGATGACCAGCTTCCGTCGAAACTCTCCCTGGAAAAAGGGTTCCTTGTATGACAATAAAGATTGTTTTGCAAACTGTTTGTGAAGCACGAGTCCCTTCAAACTCTCCCTAGAAAAATGGGTTCAACGAACGAACAATAAAGACATGCGAAAAGAACGAGCTCCCTCGAACTCTCCCTGGAAAAAGGTTCCCTCGCAAGAGAAAAGATTGATAATTGGTTCAAAACTAACTGGCAAACGGATCCGACATAAAAGTCGAATCTTGAAAGACTATGATTGCATGATACGACTTGAAGGTCGGACAAACATGATCGACATTGATAGGATTTGATAACCCAAAAGTTTGCTTGGTAAAATGGATGACCAGAGGTCTGACAAATTGGTGACCCGAAGGTCACATCAAAAGAATAGAGTGACCCAAAGGTCAGATAAAGATCGTTTGGTTCGCAGATCTGAAGATTGAGTCTAGACCTCAATGTGAGATTTATGTTGTGACCAGTATGAAAATCGGACTTTGACAAAGTACCAATACGAATATTATATTTTTAAAAGATTGTCAGTACGAGCACTGGATTTTAAAAGACCACCAGCACGAGCACTGGATTTTAAATGACTACCAGTGCGGGCACTGGGTTTTCAAGGATTACCAGTACGGGCACTGGATTTTAAAAAGGCTACCAGTACGAGCACTGGATTTTTAAAAGGTTACCAGTGCGAGCACTGGATTTCAAAAGATTACCAGTACGGGCACTAGATTTTTAAAAGGCTACCAGTACGAGCACTGGATTTCAAAAGGTTACTAGTACGAGCACTGGATTTTTAAAGATTACCACTACGGGCACTGGATTTTTTTAAAGGCTACTAGTACGAGCACTGGATTTCAAAAGGTTACCAGTACGTGCACTGGATTTTAAAAGGTTACCAGTACGAGCACCGGGCTTTGGAAGATTACCAGTACGAGCACTGAGTTTTAAAAGATTATCAACTGACGATGACTTGAACGCCTTGCCGAGGTCTTAGGATTTATCCCTTATCCTGAATGGGTGAAAAAGCTTGATGTAAAATGAATGCAGATGAATGCAAATGCAAAGGATGCAACTGAGTGCACATGCATGCAAAATGAGAGATTTATTAGATCCTGCCTGCACACAGGTTGTTTTGAATAAAAGACAACTTTATAACAAGAATGCCTCAGTATATTCTGAGAATTATAGAAGAATAATTGATCATTTATTGAAAGAATTTTTTAAGCATACAAAAGATAGAATAGAGATTTTCTAGGTGTAGAATTTCTTCAAATGTCGAGCAATAATGGGGTCGGATAATTCTACCCCGTCTGCATTAATCACACGATATGAATTACGGGGTAGCACTTCTTTCACCACGTAGGGACCTTCCCAGTTTGTTGACCATTTGCCACACGGACGATGCTTGAGATGAGCCGTTGATCTAAGGACCAGGTCATTAACTTGGAATCTTCTTTCGATGACTGACTTGGCGTATTGCCTTGCTATCCTCTGACGATAAGACTGGGCATGCTCTACTGCTTTAAGTCTTTTCTCATTGAGTAAATCTAGTTGTACCAATCGCTGTTGCTGATACTGATCAAGTGGTAGCTCTAGAAGAGATGCAAATTTAAGAGCGGGTTTTTGAACATGAAGGGGTAGCACCACCTCGGTCCCATAAACAAGTTCTGAAGGAGTTGCATTGGTCGAAGTTCGAATGGTGGTTTGATATGCCTAGAGTGCATCATGGATTTTCTCATGCCAATCACGACTTGTTTCAACGGTTCTTTCCAAGATGCGGATCAAACTTTTATTTGTCGCTTCTACTTGGCCGTTCCATTAGGGATAATAAGGAGCTGAAAAATGATGATAAATTCTGAATTTTGAACAAAAAATCTTCATTCTCTCATTCTTGAAATGAGTACCATTATCTGACACAATGTCGTGCGGTATACCAAAACGACAAAGAATGTTCTTATGAATGAACAAGACCACATGTCGACCTTCTACCGTACGCAGAGTGAGAACTTCAACCCATTTGGTGAAGTACTCAGTTGCGGCAAGAAAATATTTATGACCATTGGAAGCGGAAGGAGTGATGGGTCCCACGATGTCGAAGGCCCACATAGAGAATGGCCATGGAGACACGACTGATTGCAAGTACGTAGCTGGCGCATGGATGGAAGGTGCGTGCACCTGACACGGAACACACTTCTTTACAAAGCGATAACAATCTTGCTGCATGGTTTTCCAATAATATCCTGCTCGAATGATTTGCTTAACAAGGGTTTAGTAGCCAATATGACCACCGCAAATGCCTTCATGTGCTTCTCGCACGACTTCTTTGGCTTCTTCTTCATCTAAGCACCTAGAATATTCAGAACTGAACCCACGACGATAAAGAATATTGGCGAGAATAAAACAATGGGCCGACATATGATGAATCGCTTTTTGCTCCTTTGATAATTCCGGTGGAAGCTCACCACTTTCAATTAAATCTTTAATATCTTGGTACCAAGGTTTCCTTTTCTGTTTCGCCTGGCTAACTTGCATTACTGGAATGAAAGCAGGTTGATCAAGTCTGCCAATTTCAAAAGAACGACAAAATTCTCTGCTTCTAAAAGACATAATGGAGCCTAGGCTGGCCAAACCGTCGACTATTTGATTAAACTCCCTTTTTATATGGAAAAGCTTAAATTCATCAAAATTGTTGATGAGGGCTAGAACAATCTTTTGATAAGGAAGCAACTTCTGGTCTTTTACCTGCCATTCAGCTTTGACTTGGCTGACGACAAGCAATGAATCACCGAAAGCGTGTACTCTCTTGATATTGAAGTCTTGCAGAATTCTCATACCTTGTATTAAAGCTTCATACTCAGCCATATTATGGGTACATTGAAAATCTAGTTTTAGAGAAAAGGGGATCATCTCTTTCTCTGATGTGATCAGTAAGATGCCGATTCCTATGCCGGCCATATTCTTGGAACCATCAAAGAATAAGTTCCAAACTGGAGACTGCTGAACATTATAGATCCGCTCATCGGGGAAATCATCCTCAGCTTTAACATCTTCTGCCAGAGGAAAATCTGCCAATTGGTTTGCAATTGCTTGGCCTTTTGATAGATTGCTAAGAAACATATTTCAAGTCATATTGCATCACAAGGACTTGCCACTTGGCAATCCGTCCACTGAGAAATGGTTGTTCGAGAATGTACTTGAGAGGATTAAGTTTTGAAAGAATCTTGACCTCTGATGCTAACAAGTAATGCCTTAACTTTTGACACATCCAAACCAGTGCTAGACATGTCTTCTCTATCTGGGAGTACTTCTTCTCGTAATCAATAAAAGTCTTGCTCACATAGTAGATGGCATGCTCAATCAGACTGCCTTCCTCATACAATGCCAAGAATCCACCACAAGCGACTTGGTTAACTGAAACATACAGTAAAAGAGGCTTTTCTAATTCCGGTGGCTTCAGAACAGGCGGGTTAAGAAGGTACTTCTTGATACAATCAAATGATTGCTGACATTCTGGTCCCCACTTAAACTTCACTCTTTTTCTAAGCAAATGATTGAAAGACTCACATCTCATGGCAAGATTGGATATGAATCTTCGAATTGATTGCATACGTTCCTGAAGATTAAGCAATTCTTTAAGAGTAGTTGGGGGTGTCATATCAATGATGGCCTTTGCTTTGACGGGATCCATTTCTATTCCCTTTTTGCTGACCAAGAAGCCTAATAACTTGCCTGATCCAACTCCGAAGACACACTTCTGAGGGTTGAGTCTTAGCTTATAAAGAATAAGTCGCTTGAAGACCTGACTTAAAGCATCGATATGATCTTCTTCCTTGGATTTGACTAGAATGTCATCCATGTATGCATCCATGGTCTTGTGCATCTGGTCATGGAATATGGCAGCCATTGCGCATTGATAGGTTGCTTCGGCATTCTTGAGCCCAAACAGCATGACTGTGTAACAGAAAGTGCCCCATGGTGTAGTGAAGGATGTTTTGGATTAGACACGAGCGGCCAGTTTGATCTGGTTATATCCGGAGTATCCATCCATAAAAGAGAACATGGCGTGACCAGCCATGCTATTGACCAAGAGATCAATATTTGGGAGCGGATAGTCATCCTTTGGAGTAGCCTTATTGAGATCACGAAAGTCGATACAGATTCGAACTTTACCATTCATCTTGGGAACTGCTACGATATTTGCCAACCAATCCGGATAATCTATTGCTCGAATGAACCCTGCTTTAAGCAAATCCTCAAGTCCTTCCTTGACCTGCTGCTCGATTCGAGGATCCATCTTCCTTAACTTTTGCTTAACTGGTTTTGCATCAGGCTTTAAAACGAGGCGATGTTCCACCAATTTAGGATCTAACCCTGGCATATCCCCATAAGTCCATGCAAACACTTCTTGATATTGCTTGAGAAAATGGATGAGCTTTTCCTTCTCATCTGTGCTTAGACAAGAGCCGATCTTGAGAATTTTAGGATTATCCTCTGAACCAATATTGATGTCTTCAGTTGGATCCTGAACTAGGGTCGATGGCTCATCCTGTTTCTGAATCGCTGTAAATTCTGGCAATTCTGGAAGCACCGAATCAAATTCTACCATTTCTTCTGGCTGCTTTGTGACCTTACTATCCTCCGCTCTTGCCCTGACCTGATAAATCTTTGCAGGTTTTGATGTGTTTGACAAATTGATGACTAATCTCCTTATTGATTGGAAAGACATTCTTGAGGTTTCGAAAATGAGTAGCTTTCAGAAAAAGTTCGTTCATTATGGCATAAGTTGCATGAAATGGAAAAGGATAAGAATAATGAATTTTAAAGACAAATTGCAAAAGAGTAAGAGAAAGATGGCATTCAGATAGACGAGAAAATTGATAGCTTTATTGAAGACTTAAAATGGAATGACGACATAAACTGAAATGGGACATTGTCCCTACAAACTGCAGAAAATGACTGAAAAGAAGAAAGACAAATGGTAGAAGACTTTAATGAATCCCTTTAATGAAGACAATATTTTTGTGAGATTCTTTGCCCATGAACCCCAATCCTGCCCTGCGCGGATGATGGTCCGGGACCACTGGCTCTAGTCGGCCATCTTCGTTCTTGCCCAAACCTTTGAAAGGCTGATAACCATGCTTCAGTAAAAGGTCAAACCCTTTCTTGGCTCTTACAAACTACGGGAAAAGAGGATGGTCCTTGAAAGTGCTGTAATCGAGACGACCCCCGATTTTGAAGAAATGTGGCCCTTGCCATTGGACCATTGTTGTAGTATGCTTTGCTTCTGGTGCTGCTTCTAACTTTAACATTTCCAGACTTTCGCTAAGAACAACTTCTTCACTCTCCCTGATGCTTGGGATATCAGTAGTATAGGTCGGTCGAGGAATCATAGGCTGAGGCAGCCTCTCTTCTGAATCTTCCCCCAGAACAGTAGTGATCATGCCATCTTTAGACCATTTAGTACACTGGTGCAGGGTGGATGGCACCGCATTGGCATTGTGAATCCAGGTTCTTCCCAATAGAAGATTATACGTTGGTGGCACATTGACAACATGGAAAAGCACCGTGTGAACAGAGTAGTTGATGATTATTTCCAAAAAGATTTTGCCCTTTGTTGTTTGTCCGTGATTATCAAATCCATAAATGCTGATTGGATCCGGCGTGTATTCTTCTTCTTTTATTCACAAAGCCTTGGCAGTCATTTTGGGGCAAATGTTAAGGCTACTGCCCCCATCTACGAGCACATGGGGTACAATCATTCCCCGGGTTTGCACTACAATGTACAAAGCATTGTTATGAAATGAGTGAGGCTTGGGCAGATCCTCATCTGAGAAGGTTATGGGCGCATTGGTCATGGCCTGATTAACGATCTGTGCCATATCTTCAGGTGTGGTGCCTAGCTTGTCCTTGATTTTCCACAATAAATCATCCAGGGCTTGCTGATGCTTGGGAGAGGCACGCGCCAACTCAAGAATAGGGATATTAGAGAGGGCAGTGATTGGTCTTTGCACTGTATCGACCTGTTTTTCTGATGCTTTCTCTTTTTCTGAAATGGGTTTGATAAATCCCTTAAGAAACCATGACATTCTTTTGGTTACTTCTGGAAACACCCCAGCAGGCTCTTTTGAAACTTTCAGCTTACTAAGAGCTGAAACGAGATCCATCTTCTGAGAATTGGACTGAACCTTATGCAACACTAACATGATGTTGTACATCGATATCGCTGCTAGGACACGATTGGATGTGATCTTGTGGCTGAAAAGGATGATCAGATATCACTGCAGTTGAATGCTGGAAGAACGACTGATTTAGAATTTCCATTTTCTCATCTTCGGCCCCTTCCACCAACAGGTTTTTATCAATATAATCTTGTATAATATTTTTGATAACGAAACAATTCTCAGTGTCATGTCCCACTGTTCGGTGGAACTTGCAGAATCAGTCTTTCATTTTACCCATGACTGATGGTGGATCGGCTACCCTTGGGAGCTTAATCATGTCACTGCCGAGCATATATTCTTAGACTGTTTCAAGAGACTGATCTAGAGTAGTAAATTTGCAATTATAACTCCACCCTTCACGCTTTGGCTTTTCTTGAGATTTTGACCCTTGATCAAGAATCTGCTGTGGTTGTCTGTCATACTGGGGGATCGATTTGCCTTTCTGATCACTTTTGTTGGGATTCGACCCTCCGGAACCATAGCTGTGATTTTTCCCATTTCCTTTATTTTGGTTCTTGTTGTTATTGGCAGAGTATGTGAAGTGGGTTTTCTTCTTTAATTCTTGCTGACCGTTGTTTTTATTGAACATGAAGCCCTCATAAGAGCCATTTTCTATACTCAACTCGAGCCATTCGGCTCGTTCTGTCAGTTCTATGAAGGTTTTTTGATAGAGAGGTAGAAATTAATTCCCTTAGGGGTTGCGAGAAGTTACTCAGGATTAAGGATAGTGCGTGTCCTTCTGATATTGGATCACACATCTTGTTACAAGCAGATCTCCATCTATGAATAAAATCCATGGCTTTTTCATTTTCTTTCTGCTTCAGACTGCAGAGGTGGCTGAGAGTCGGGAGGGCTTCAGCGTTGAATAAAAAGCACTCAATAAACAAATTGACCACTTTATCATACTCTTTCAGCTCTATGGGATTAATATGCTCTGAATACCATTTTGCTGCAATACCCTCCAGACTGCGAAGGAAACAAAGAAATAAGGCTCGGTTATTCCTCCTAAACTTGGAACATTCTGCAAAGAAAAGGGCGAGGTGTGCCTTTGGGTCACCCGAACCATCGAATTTGATAAATTTTTTGGGGAGATTATCAAGATCATCATCCCCATCCAGTCCGTCCTAAAAGTCTTCGCTCGTAAAGACCCTTTTACCCTTGTCACGGGCCTGCAGATCCTTGACTATTTTTATCACATCTCGGAGTTGTGGCTGAGTAGGGTCATTGACTGACTGACTCCCAAATTTATAAGCTGACTCCTGCTTTTGAGTAGAACCTCTAAATGCCTGGTGAGTTTCATATTCGTCATCAGTATCTTTTGCTGATTCATCAGATGTTTCTTCGCGACGATTCTGCTTTCTGGTGATCTTCACACTGTTCTTCGTTGTTCGGCTTTTAACCTTTTTCTTATTGTGTGCTTTTCCTGAACCGGCCCCTGTTTCCTCAGACAATACTTTGCTCAGCATTCTCCGAAACAACAAATACATCTGTGGGTCGATGTCATCATTAGCTTGCTGACTTCTATTTCCAGCAGATTGTGAAGAGGCCATTTGTTGTGCTGAGGCTGACAGAGAACTGATAAGCTGGATTGGTGCGGTCTTCTTTTCGGACCTCGTCTGAACCATGTAAGGATGCAGATGCTCTCTTGAATGTCACTAATGCTCTCTGCAGGGCAAAATTGATGATTAGGCTTATGAAAGAAATTCTGATTGAGGAAAACATTTATTGAGAATTTTGGTAGACAATTGAAAGAGCATCCCATTACTAGGGATTGAGTCGTCGCTGGGATTACGACAATTGCGTTGTCATTCTTTTGCAAAAATAAACAACTGAAAAATATGCCTTGTTACCTAGGCGAGGTCGTTAAACCAAGATAGGATGAAATTTAAAGGAATTTTATTGAAGAAAGGAAAAACATGATTTTATTAATAATAAACTTGACAAAGGGGAGGGGGTCGAACAATTTTCCACCACTCCTGATAATTAGAAGACACACGAGGACCAGAAAAAATAGTGAGAGTAACAAAAGAATCTCAGCCATGTCTGGCAGAATGGTATGCTTTGGACCACTGATCTGATGTGAGATCGAACTTTGGCAAGATCCCTGATAGTGGGCGAATTTCTATGCGCTTCTGTCTCTGAGAGAACTGCTTGACACACCGCTTTAGATGGTAGTATTTGCAAAAAAAGGGGCCAAGTAGTTTGAATCGCTTGCCGTATGCATAAGTATATCTGGGAGGTAACTCCTGACGATCAAAGTAGTCCCACACGACCTCTTCCTCCTGAAGGTTATCGATCAAAAACCGGTATCGTGCAACTGGAAGGAAATTTTCACCATTGTATCTGAATGAACTGACTCAGGCTGGCACATGCCGGAGGAACCAAGATTGCAATATATAGGTGCACCCTTCCACTAAAATTGATTCTTCGAGTGTGAAATGGGTCAACCCTCAGTATAGAAAAGCAAGTGCAGCCATGGCTATGGAGAGGCGGTTGGTCTGTCAACTTCCCTATCTTCGCAGAAGTTGAACTATCCTGATATCCATGTAATTTCGTCTATCGGGAAAGAGAGCTAATCCCACAATGCATAGGACCATCGCGTGCTGGATTCTCTCTCGAGTTTTTCGAGATAAGGAACTGACTTCCACAAATGCTCCATACTATCTGTAAATTTCGAGCAGGTCCGCATATTCGTTTTCATTCTCCTCGATCAAGGGCCAAGACTTGCATCCTGTCATGCGGGCTAAAGCGTCTCCGGGGTCCAGACCCTTGACATTGATCAAAAATTGTTTCTCTAATGGATCTCCAGGCTGACCAACTGGTTCAGGTAATCCCATAATCTCTGAGAATTCGTCCATCAATAGAGTCATTTCCCCCCATGGGAACCAGAAGGTACTAGTGCTCAGATTCCACCGCTGTGCTAGTGCATGGATCAGATTGCCGTTAACTGTCTACTTTCCCATTGCGGATGCTAGTTCCAATCCACAATCATCCAAATGGTCCGGAAACATACGAGAGAAGTTCTTGAGCCATGAATAATACCACCGAGGAATGAAGGATCCGGTGTTGAGGACTCGATGTTCAGGGAGACTTTGTCGCACCTCATAGGAGATGTGACCCTCAGAAAAGACTGAATCAAGTTGACTGAATGCCATCAGACTAGACTGGAAAACATGGAAAATTTGGAATAAGACTAGGGAAAATACAAGGATATTTTTAAAAGATGCAGGCAGGATAAAAATAAAGCAGGAAATTCGAGATCCAGAAGAATGACAGGATGGGAATCACCTAGAGTTTTGAAGAAAATAAAGAGAATTTGGAAAAATCGTCCAGGGTATGAATAAAACAGGATTCTTAGATAGTATATGGAAACAGATGGAAAAATTGGAGATTTTTGAAAATCATCCAGTATTTTAAAAAACTTATGGAAAAATTTAATAAAAGAAACTGACATTCAATCACATCCCGTACAAACAAGTATGCACATACATCTTTCCCTAAAAGCTGACTCTAGATGCACAAGTTTTGAAATAGTTGTAGGACCTTAATCCTAACTCTAAGGTTCAGATCATTTGTGTCCAATCATGCTATGCCTATATACTCAAGCCGAGGCTCGATGTACATGGCATAAAATCAATTTCTCCGGTTCTAGGTTCAAGTTTTCCAACATCCTTGAGCACCTGCCGATATACGTTGGACTATGGCCCTTGGTACGTGGGAGGGGGGCGTTAACTCAAATAAGTGGCCTAGTTGTGAGGCTCTATCCCGAACTATGGTTCTGTTAGAGAGCCCAGCAACGTGAAGACCAGGTAAAGATAGATGGGGTGGCTTTTGAAAATATGAGCGCATGCAAGCAAACAGAGGACTCTAAGTCCTAAAGAGATAGAATTTTGAAATATTTGAAGAAGCAAGCATTGTTTTCAATCAAACCTAGATTGAGGAGTGTTGTATTAGACCTAAGTCTATGTGAGCATGAATAATTCTCCTCAATATGGTCCTACCAAACCATACCTAGTCTACATGCAATCCATGTCAGCTGGGTTTGAGTCTAGGCTCCTAGGTTCACATGATATCATGAAATAAAAGCTGACATTCCATGGAACACGATTTTTTCAATTTGAACTAAGTTAAGCACACAATTGATTAGGCGAAGATAGGTCCCATCACGGTCGCCAAATCTGTTATCATCGCAAAATTTTTACTTTTTGCAAATCAAACTGACCTTTGAAAAAGTTTTTGAAAATAACTCACCTCCGTTTTAAAATGCGGGATAATTCCGAAGAATAGGACTCGCCTGTCGGTACTAGGTTCAACCGTTCCTGGCGCCTTTACCAGGGGTAATTGGACCAATGATCAATTGTATGTTTAACTTTGCTCAACTTGTCTAAATCATATTCTATTTCCTAAATGCACAAAGAATCAGACATGTGCTATGAATTTCTGAAAATGCATATTTGAAAACATGATGTTTGCTTTGAATATTTGAAAATATTTGGAGATTATTGGAAAAGATAACACTTAGAAAATCATAAACTTAGTGAGAGAATATTTCTGAGGAAAGTGAAAATTGATTTCTGAAGAATTCCAGTGTTTTATGAAAATCGATTCTGAGAAATTTGGAATAACTTTGGAAAAACTTGATTTCTCTGAATTCAAACTTTGAAATTGAATATATAACTTGGAGAATCGAATTTTGAACTTTAAAAAATACTTGAAATATCATTTGAAAACTTAGAGTTTTGAGAAAATTGATTTCTGGATAAGACTTAGAAAATTCTGAGAAAATCGATTTCTCTGAATGGGAATTGGAATTTGCAAATGAATGAAATGAATGAATATGGATTTGAAAGACTTGATTTTGAGGAATTGAGAAAATCCTTTTGTATTTTTGAGAAATACAATGCATTTTTGAAGTTAGCCTAAGAGTGTAGGCTGAATGTGGCTAATACGAAGATTACAAATCTAGGTCTCATTCATATTCTGACTATGGCCATAAATACAAATTCCACCAAGTTTGTTGATGATGCATGAAATGCACATCATGTTAACAAGTTTTTCATGCATTTTATAGAGAGTTTAAAGTTTTAAACCCATGTTTAGATGCATTTTGATAGTAAGGGGTTGTGGTTTGAATTTTAGAGAAATTGGAGTTAAAACGAGAGAGTTATGGCTATTTCAGTGTTCGGACATGGATTTTGAGGTGGATCGGATCCATATCCGACCCAATTAGGCTATTTAGACCTTGGATAAACCTTTAGAAAGCCCAAAATTCAACCCACATGCATATCCATATCCATTTCAAAAAGTTTTGCAGAAAACCCCTCAGAAAGTGGCGCATAGTGAAATTTTTTATTTTAACCCTGTTTTTGAAATTCCAAAAAGTATAAATACACTTTTTAGAAGAACCCTAGGCGTCTTTGGCATTGAGAGTAGCTCCCCCTACTGTGAATCTAACTCCAGCCCCTTCCAACCTCTTGTTTCATCCCATTTGTGCATTGAAGATTGGGTTTTTGCTTGAAATCAAGCAAAATTCTATCTCTCTTGTCATTTCTATCAAGTTCTTCTTCTTCCTTGCTGTGTTTTCTCATCATTTGCTGTGTTTTTGCAGGTGTAGCAGAGGTGGAGACCATTAATCTTGTGTGGGAGTGCGAAACACCCCAACAAGGTGAGCCAACCCTACCTCCATCCGGTTTTCTGAGTCATCTGATCGCGAATCGGCACCCATTCCATCTTTGGTGGATCTCCAACGTGTTGTAGCTGAAGAAACCCTGCTCGTGGTGACATTCCAGCATTCTCAAACGATTCGGGACATTGAATCAAGACCATAGTCCGCTCTCTTCTTCTCCATGATCGTCGGATCGCCCTTGAGGTAGGTCTTCTTCTCTCTTTTCTTATAGTTAAAGCCTAAAACATGTGTGATTGTTTTTCTTTTCTTATTTTCTGTGTGTTTGTTTCATTTTTATTGTTTTAGCCCTAGTATAGAACTTGTGCACAGACCAGCACGGTAGATTTAGGTTTGATTTCAATTTTGTATGGTTCGAGTCTTGTTTCCATTGTTTTTCACTCAAAACGTGTAAATCAGCTAGAGATTCTTCTAGCCGATTTGTTTTTTTTTTCCAGCGTGTTTTACTGTGTTGTTTTTACAGAGAAAGCAGTTTAAAAAGTTTTATTTTATGTTAGTTTAGTCATGGGTTGTGATTGTTGGTTAGTTTAATTAAAAAGAAAAAAAAAATCGGCTAGATTAATTCTAGCCGATCTTGGTGTTTCAATAAATTTAGTTGTTGCATATTGTTCTGTGATTTCCAAATATAATCTGAGTTTGATTAGATGTTTCTTACATGTTCTAGATTTGTTTTTTAGATTTAGGTTGAGCCCACTTTGAATTTTTTATGTGCCGTGTGAATGTGTGTGCCAAAATGGTTGAATTAGAGTTCATGTTCGTGATGTGCGTGTAATCTTCAATTTCAAGCTGGGTGCTAGCACCTTTTGTTGATTTTACATTTTTATATATTGTGTCTTGGTCGAGTTTAGAGTCTTAGAACTGTTTTAATCGTTTGGTGATTTGGTGTTATGTTTCTTTTGAAAAATACAAAAAGAATCGAGTTTTCTTGTGCTCGTGATTGTAGTGATTATTCAGCCGGCTGCATGTTTGATATCTAGTTTAGTTTTCAATGTTATCAATTGTTAATTCTTGTTTCTTGAAGTTAGACAGTTTTAGAAATAGATTTAGTCGTTTTAATTTTTCATGCTTTGTTCATTAGAATAGTCGTTAAGATAATTTGGTATTTTTGGTGTTTTATGATTTCCAGCACAATAGATAGATTGTTTGTGTTTTAGTAGTTGAATTAGTTAGTATAATTTTGTGTTAAATTAGTTTTATCATTTTCATTATCATTTTAGCTTAGTTGTTCTATTTTGATTTTAGTATTTTTAGGTCTTCTTCTTCCCCAAGGTGGGGCGGCAGCCATTAGAGCTCCATTCGAGCTCTAGGCTATTTTTGGTAGGTCTTAGAATTTAGGTAATTGTATTAAGGTGTCTAGGTTCAATGCATTAAGTTTAATGCTTTAGACGTTTTTAGGATTTTATTTAGGTAAGTCTTGAATTAGGTGTAGCATTTAATTCTAGGAAATCGTGTTTTCCATTTAGGTCTTTTCATTACCCTAGGTAGGTTTTAAATTACTTAGTTTAGGATAACTTTAATTAGGGTTGACGAGTTTTGAGAAGGTGGGCAAGTAAGGAATTAAAGTTTGGAAATATTTTTTTTGAAAGATTTGACTCTTCAAAATTCGTGTGGAGCATTTAAAGAAAGGAGTAAATCTTGATTGCCTATTAGAAGGGAGTTACGAATTGAGCTTTGGAAAGTGATTTTGAAAATTAATTAGATTTCCAAAGTGGGTGCTACGGTTTCAAGAAAGAAATAATTGCTATTAATTCTTGTTTGGAAAGCCAAAATCGTGGGGTTCTCTAGGCTGGACGTTTCCACTTCCCAAAGTGAACTTTAATGCCATTAAGGAGAGTGTTTATAATTGGGTTGGACGGTTTTTGATACTCCAAGTTTCTAAAACTCATTAATACATCTTTCCCTCCTTTTACCTAACTTTCCCTAGTGATTTAAATCAGATTAGGTCCTAATTAATTTAGTCATAGTGGCCTTAGTTTAGGTTTTAAAAAAATCGTGTAGTCCATTTATGTTAGTAATTTAGTCATCAATTAGGTAGCTAGTTAGTATTATTTATTTAATTCTTAGTTAGACGTGTAGTAGATTTAAATTAAATAGCTTTATTGATTTTCGTTTGTTTTTATTTATTAATTAGCCTCGAGTCAACCTGACCTAACCTAGTTAATCTAATTAACTTAATTAGGTGAGTCATGTATCTAACCTAAGTCAAGACCTAGCCTAAGCCTAGCCAAGTCAACCTAGTGAACCTAGTCTAAGTCCTATCCTAAACCCGCAGCCTTTTGTCTGTAGTAGCTCCATTTCAATTAGTTGTAATTCATATTAGACTAACTAGATTAGTTATTTATTCAATTGATCTAGTTATATTGTAGAAGTGTGTGATCAAGTTGTAATTGTTTCGTGTGTGATTTGTGTAGTTAGATTATTCCATTAGTAGTAGTTAGTAATAACTGCAGTTTTTTATTTAGTTAAATAGGTTTGCAGCTCTTTGATTAGCTTAGTTGCATTTGCATCGTTAGTTAGCTTAGTGTTAGTCATAAATTGCAACTTGCAGTTATTCCTTCATTCATTTCGTAATAGTGCATTCATCATCTCTATATACACTGTTAATTAGTCTCATTTAGATTGCATTAGGGTTATTTTGCATTTCTAGTGTTCAAAATAGATTTATAAAGTGAATAGTGCACTCAAAGAAAAACCTGATTTTTGCCCTATCGCACTGTCGTCATTTTATGTGCAAAAATTTTGAGTTTTTAAAAAAAAAAATTCTATTCACTTTATTGACGTGTTAGCTGACTGCATACCAAATTTCAGCTTGATCCGAGTTGGTTTGGTCTGATTTTTAAGCATTTTGTGAAAATCGCTTTTTCTGGTTTTTAAATTTCGGGACTTGCAATATCCTGCTTTTTCCAGTTTTGAAACACTTATATCTGGAGTTCCAGATATCATTTTTTCATTCTGTAAAAACTGTCAGATTATTTAATCTGTTAGTTACAGAACATAACAAATTTTGGGAAAATAAGACCTCGTTTGCTTTGTCAAGCAGTGGTTTTCCAAAGAACTGTCAGAAATCTATTTTACACTAGTTAGGGGCATCTTGGTAATTTCATGATTTTCAGCATTTTCGTACTGTTTACAGTATTTTCTGCATCTTAAGAGCTGCATCTGCATCATACAACATTGTTAGACTTAGGTTAGCTGATTTATGAATTAGTTTAATATTTTATTTAATTGTTTTCTCATAATTAGAATTTGTTTTACTAATTTCTTAAAAATTAGACTTAGTTTCATTTATAGTTTGCATTATTAGAATAAATTACTAACTTTTCATTCTCCTTTATTTTTAGGTTGAAAAGCATACTCGTTTTTCCAGGGTTCATTGTCCAAGTGCGAAGATTGTCTAATTGGCGAAAGGACCAAAATAACCTTGGCGTGGAACAAAAGACTTATTAGATTTTTCATTCTATTTTAGTGTTAAAATTGTAGTTGTATTAACTTTGTACTTGTAGATTGAGATTAGTGATTAAAAAATTAAACTTTTGAGAAATATTCTGAGTAATTCCTGTTCCCTGAGGATTCAACTCGCACTTATCACTTCGTGGAAAGTCGGTTTTTATATCTTTAGTTGACGATTTTCCAAAGCTTTTATTGAAAATTATTGTTTTAAAAATATCATTTACAAAAGATCAACCATTTGTCAACTCCATAAGAGCTAGTGAACGTGACATTCATGTAGACCATAGTGAATTGGTAAAAATATGCATGAATTGGCATACATAGCAGTTATATATCAGAGCTTAAAACTATATGCAATGCATCCTATTCTATGCAAGAATTGAAATTCTTATTCCAAAATTAATTACAATTTACATCACTAATCAAATTTAAAGACAGAAAATAAAGGAAAATAAAGTCTTCAATGTTCTTGCAAAACTAAAAAACTTGTTAGTGAAGGTATGTTGGCTTTTCTAGATTTATCCAGCAATATCTGGAAATTGCTGGATTTTGCTAGATATAAGTCATTTTCCATATGATTCCCTTATATAAACTTAATAAAATATGAAATAAGATATAATAAATATGAAAATGAGATTTGAAATTTCAAAATTGGGGTCAAAATGACCAAAATACCCCTGATAGCAAGACTATGGCCTTGAAATCAGGGTTTTTAGAAAGATATTTTGTAAAATGCAAGTTTTGAAATACAAATAATGATAAATTAACTTAAATATGATATGACATGATTAAAAATGATAAAATTAGGGTTTATAATTTCGAAATTGAGGTCAAATGACCAAATTGCCCCTGATAGCAAGACCATGGCCTTGAAATCAGGGTTTTCTGAAATAGATTTTGGTAAAACTTGGGATTTATGATTGAAAAAAACACAAAATCAAACATGAAACAGCCTAATATAATTATAAACATGAACAAATCCAAAAAACACACACTTATGCACGAAAATCAAGAGATATCACAAAAATTGTGATTTTGGCAGTGTTTCGGGATCCTACGAGGCCCTATTTTTCAATTTGATCAATTTAGGCATCAAACGGATTCCAAATTTCATACAAATTGGTACCTGAAGTTGTTATGTCCCTAAAATCAGATTGAAATCATAAAAATAATTTTTTGACATTATTTTAATCCAAAAATTGCATTAAAACCCTAAAATATGCTATTTTTGACCTAGGTCACAAACCAGTTTCAGAGTTAGACCCGCATCAGGGGTCAATCCTCCATGAACACTTATGAATTTTTACAGAGGAAAACTAAACATAAAAACAAAGTTTTTCCCTTTTACATATTGGAAAAATAATCTCCGATTAGGGATAAACCCTTCCGGCAATCTGAACTAAACTATAACAAATCTAACAGGGGTTAAAACAGCTACTTCGGTTTGAAAATACATAAATAAATAACAAACCTAATCAAAAAAATTTGAACTTTTAGCAGTGAACAGTAGATAGAAAAATAATGAAACTCCTTTTTTACATATCATGAATCGGATATGTGGTTTCAAATCTATGGCCATTACAAGTCTGAATAGGGTTTTGGCAAACCCTAACAAGTTTTAAATTTAAAATCAGACTTTCTGTCAGAGGAAAAATACTAAACAGAGGACAATAATTACCAAAATTTCACATTAAATAGATCATCTAAACACAAATTCACATCATTTTACGGATCTAAAATCGTATATCAGATGAGAAAAATAACATAACAGCAAGTTACCTCTTGGATTTAAATAACGATTTTAAAGATTAAAATCACGGTTTGATATCTGATTTTTCTGACAGGGTTCCCTAATCCCAAAACATCTGAATTTTTTACAGTAGTTCACTGACATATCCATGTTTCACATATTAAAAAATCAAAAATTTACAGTGAGTGCTTCAATACGAAATAACATACTCTTTGCTGATCCATACTTAAAAACACACAGAAATTTAATGAAATCTAATAAACCATGCATTAATTAATGAAAACAATAAGGAAAATAGTAAACAGCAAAACAAAATTGATTTCTATGTTAAAACACATGTAATAAACATAACTAAGTAAAAAAATAAATAAAAACAGGGAATTCATGGCTGAATTTTGATTTTACCTTAAAAAGCATGGAATTGACCCATTTAATGGGTAAATCGCATGTTTTAATGGTTAAGAACATGAAAACCCACACTATAATCGATTCTAATCGATTAGAATCCCTGGAAAAGCATCAAAACAGAGTTATATCATCTTCTTGAACCTCTCTTGAGGTTCTTGGACTTGAATCCATGGTTTAATCCATGTAATAGATGGAGCCAATGGTTAAAATTGATTTAAACCATTAAAAACATTAAATAAAAAGCTAAAATTTTAAAAAAATAATTACCTTGAGGTTGCTGCAATGGAGGAAGGGCTGGAGACAAGAGAGAAGATTCAAGAATTGCTAAAGAGGTGAATGGAAAAATCAACCCCCTATGGGTCTCAATTTATAAAAAAAATTTAGGTTTTGAAAATTGACAATTTTGAAATTTTTGGACTCTCTAAAGGGGGGGGGGGGAGATTTTTGAGTGGAGTTACCTAACTACCCCTAGCCTAGATTATCCTAATTAATTTCTAATTAACCCTTAGCTAAACCTAAGAATCCCTCAAATGTGGCGCCACTTGGCATTTTTCCACATTTGGGTTTTTAAAGTTTTAAAAACCTCTAAAAACACTAGTTTAAAAACCAAACTTTTAAAAATGAGTTTTCGAAATAGATTTTGACTCTTCTAAACTTCTAAAACTAACCAAGATACTGACTAAGCCTAGACTAACCCTGACTTTCTCAAATGTGGCTCCACCCCCAGTGGGCCCTACTTGAGTTTTTCAAAAAGTGATTTAAAACTTGAAATTGAGAGAATTTTCAAAAGATTTCCAAAAGTATAGGGTTCCAACTGGGTTAGAACTCCTCTAGATGTGGCGCCAACTAAGTGGGCCCACATCAAGTTTTGAGAAGTTTGAAATCATCACTGAAAATAACTTTGAAAAGAGGTTAAAGTCAATAATTAAAATTCAAAATCTTTGAAAATAGAGTCTCAGGCAAATCCGGGTTAGAGTCCTGGATTTTTAGGACTTTGAGATTTTAGGTTTTAAAAGCCAAATAAGGGAGTTTCTGAAAAGATTTTATCAAAAATGATGAAATAAGTCAAAAAATACTGTCAGGGTTAGACTCCTAACTCAATCAGGACTCTGAAATAGAGTCTTGGATTAACTACACTCTACAAAATGACCTAAATTTTGAAAACAAATGGAAAGAAACGAAAATAGAAGTAAAAACAAACTTCAAAACATACGCCTGACTGGACCAGTCCTCCAGGACAGAGTCCTGATGGGACCGAAACTCTAGATTTTTTTGGTATTTTCTGAAAAATAGATGAAAGAACTTGTCAAAACAGTGAAAACAATAACAAATATTGGAATAAAATAGAGTTCTGATTCAACTAAGACTCTGAGGACAGAGTCCTAATTGAACTAGGACTCTCAGATTTTTGGATTTTCTGAGAAAACAAATGAGAGAATTTAAAAAAAACAGTTAAAAACACGATGAAATTGAAGTTTTGGTTCAGAGTCTTGATCTGATTAGGACTCTAAGAAAGAGTCCTGATTCGACCAGAACTCTAAGAATTTTGTTTTTCTGATAAGCAAATGATGAAATTTGGGCAAATCTTTTGAAAACCAGTGAAAATGAAGTGAGAAAATCAATTTTGGATAGAGTGCTGATTCGATCAGGACTCTGGGGATAGAGTCCTGATTTGATCAGGACTCTGGGCTAAAACCTCAGAATTTTGAAATTCTTTGATAAAAGTATAATAGTTTTGGTAGATTGAAAGATTTCTGAAGGATTCTCTCAAAATTGAAATCAGGATCAGAGTCCTGATCCAACTAGGACTCTCTGAATAGAGCCCTGTTTCGACTAAAACTCTGAGTTTCTGACTCATTTTGAAAGATTTGATTGAAAATAGATAAAATAGCTGTAAAATATTAGAGTCCTAATCCGATTAAAACTCTGAAGAAGAGTCCTGATCCAACTAGGACTCTGAAATTTTTGAAGATTTTTGACAAGTAAAGGAATCCAGAAGCGACACCACCTAAATGGGTCTCATCTGAGAATTGAAATCAGTTGAAAATTGAGTTTCAATAAAATCCAGATTGTTTGCTGAGAAAACATTTCAAAATATAAGGTCTTGGTGGTTGGCAAATGATAGAATGCTGATTAAAAACCCAGGTTTTAAAATTGATTTCGAGAGAAAAGTTTTTAAAACTCAAATCTAGATTAATATTTTGAAAACAGGAGTGCTGAATCTCGAAAATGAGATGTAATGACATGCAATGGTATGCAATGACACATAAAATATATAAACACTGGATGAGGGTGAAAATTTGGGGTGTTTACAGATACCCCTCTTTGCTACTATGCCGGTTGAAAGCCGAGCTTAGTGGCAAAGAAAAACACACCAAATTTGGGCTATATAAAAAAATGCCCCAGTTAGGAGAATCTGACCGGGTATGAAAGAATTAATTCAGATGATAATCATGATAGGTATGGGATGAAGAATAAAGAAGAAAGAATCACCTCATCGAAATTAGGCCCTGGCTTAGCCCTTAATCTGGATGGGATGGGAAATGAAATACCTCACGAAAAAATGAGGTTCAGGTTTAACCCTTAACCTGAAAGGGGATGATACCTCGTGGAAAAATGAGACTCAAGCTTAACCCTTAACATGAAAGGAGACGATACCTCGTAGAAAAACAAGGTTCAGGCTTAACCCTTAACCTGAAAGGGGACAATACCTCATAGAAAAATGAGGTTCAGGCTTAACCCTTAACCTGAAATGGGACGATACCTCGTGGAAAAATGAGGTTCAGGCTTAACCCTTAACCTGAAAGGGGACGATACCTCATGAAAAAATGAGGCTCAGGCTTAACCCTTAACCTGAAAGGGGACGATACCTCATGGAAAAACGAGGCTCAGGTTTAACCCTTAACCTGAAAGGGGACGATAAACAAAATCCTCAAATGAAGAAACCATGATGGGACCTTCGAATTTTGCACAATAAATCCGAGAGGGGTTTGCAAAAGGAAGAAAGGGGGTTCTCTAAAGCTTGAAAAGAGATTGATCTTGGGCGTCTCATCACTGATGGGACAGTGGGGAGCACAGGAAAGTGAGCGAATATGAGAGCCCAGACACTCAGATTAAAACAAGGGAAGGATCTTGGACAACTCCCATCATCCGATTCTAAAAGGGATAACAACAACGCCTAGATACATAAAAATAGACATCAAGTTCTCACTTCATGTCAGGATAACTTGAAAAGATTGCCAATAAGATAAAGATTGTAGTTAATTCAAGAATGATAAACACATATATATATGAAAAATATTCCCTCTTGTCTATCTGAAGTATTACCTCTGGCTGGATTCAACTCTGTAGAATCAAGATTTGAATTCGAATATCATTGCCATTGACTTTCTTTCAAGGAAGCTATCAATTTCCATGATATGGACGAAAAAGAATGTATTCTTGATATTGCGAGAGCTATTGGTGAAAGAATATTGATAAAAGAATTTCACAAAATTAAAGGAGATTCTTGATAGATTTAGCAGTCTGATATCCTGGGATTCTTTTCTCATGATGATCTTTCTGCACTCTCTTTTTAACAGAATTGGAGCTCTCTTGGATTTTTCGGGAATTACATCATCCTTCATTTTGGAGATGTCCTGACTTTTCTCTCTATTTTTTTTCTTGGGAAGGGTACGTCACAAACTCCTTTATCTCAGAGATGTTCTGATCCTTCTTTTCTCTCAGGGATTATATTGACGGTTATTGGCTCTTTGGTTGAAAATCTCTTGGTGATAGCAGAAATTAAATACCTTTTAGGGATTGTCGAGAGGTTCATCGCATATGCCTTCATCTCGACAATGCTTTGGACTTTCCCTGAAAGGATCCGTCACAAACTCCGTCATCTTCGAGATGATCCAAATCTTCTTTAGCCCCGGGGGTCTACTCGCTTAATTTGCCTTCATTTTGACGATAATTGAGAGATCCCTTTTGCTGATATTTAATTGCATCTTAGCTGATTGAGGAGATATGGAGATTGAGTGAATTTTTCTATATCACCCGAGATATTTCGACTGTTTTAATTTCCCAAGAGTAATCTTTAAAAGTGTGCCATTGACTGCGATCAATATCGACCACTCATGGCTTTGCAACAACATTGAATTTTCTTTACCGGCCATATCGCGGATTTATTCTTCATCCTTTTGGTTGGCCAATAGAAAGATTTTGAATTTTGAATCCTTTTTCGCAAAAGCTTTGTCCTTTCGGAAGTAATACTGAAGGTATTCTCAGGTACAATTTTATGCGATAAAGATTTTGAAATGAACAACTATTTTTCATGGCAAATTGACAAAATATTCCTGAAATCCTTGGTGAAAGAAATCACTTGAGATCTAAATGACCTATCCGTGGCTAGATTCTTTTCTCCTTTCCCCAAAGGAGAGACTCAGGCTTGACCCTTACCTGAACGGGTAATAAAGAAGATACTCCTCTCTTCCTTAAAGAAGAGGTGTTTGCAAAACGAACTTTCGAAGAGAAATAAAGTTTTCGTCAAAACTCCCTACTTATAGGCTTCTCTTATGGAAAGGGGGCCGCTAACAAAGGTTGAAAGGATATCATTAAGGATCGATTCCATCACACTCTCCCTAGAAAAAGGGTCCTCGACGACGGGGGTGGCCTAACAAAAGACATTCAGGATTACAAGGATGACGAGCTTCCGTCGAAACTCTCCCTGGAAAAAGGGTTCCTTGTATCACAATAAAGATTGTTTTGCAAACTGTTTGTGAAGCACGAGTCCCTTCAAACTCTCCCTAGAAAAATGGGTTCAACGAACGAACAATAAAGACATGCGAAAAGAACGAGCTCCCTCGAACTCTCCCTGGAAAAAGGGTCCCTCGCAAGAGAAAAGATTGATAATTGGTTCAAAACTAACTGACAGACGGATCCGACATAAAAGTCGAATCTTGAAAGACTAGGATTGCATGATACGACTTGAAGGTCAGACAAACATGATCGACATTGATAGGATTTGATAACCCAAAAGTTTGCTTGGTAAAATGGATGACCAGAGGTCTGACAAATTGGTGACCCGAAGGTCACATCAAAAGAATAGAGTGACCCAAAGGTCAGATAAAGATCGTTTGGTTCGCAGATCTGAAGATTGAGTCTAGACCTCAATGTGAGATTTAGGTTGTGACCAGTATGAAGACCGGACTTTGACAAAGTACCAATACGAATATGTTATTTTTAAAAGATTGCCAGTACGATCGCTGGATTTTAAAAGACCACCAGCACGAGCACTGGATTTTAAAAGACTACCAGTGCGGGCACTGGGTTTCCAACGATTACCAGTACGGGCAATGGATTTTAAAAAGGCTACCAGTACGAGCACTGGATTTTTAAAAGGTTACCAGTGCGAGCACTGGATTTCCAAAGATTACCAATACGGGCATTGGATTTTTAAAAGGCTACCATTACGAGCACTGGATTTCAAAAGGTTACCAGTACGAGCACTAGATTTTCAAAGATTACCAGTACGGGCACTGGATTTTTTTAAAAGGCTACCAGTACGAGCACTGGATTTCAAAAGGTTACCAGTACGTGCACTGGATTTTAAAAGGTTACCAGTACGAGCACCTGGCTTTGGAAGATTACCAGTACGAGCACTGGGTTTTAAAAGATTATCAACTGACGATGACTTGAACGCCTTGCCGAGGTCTTAGGATATATCCCTTATCCTGAATGGGTGAAAAAGCTTGATGTAAAATGAATGCAGATGCATGCAAATGCAAAGGATGCAACTGAGTGCACATGCGTGCAAAATGAGAGATTTATTAGATCCTGCCTGCACACAGGTTGTTTTGAATAAAAGACAACTTTATAACAAGAATGCCCCAGTATATTCTGAGAATTATAGAAGAGTAATTGATCATTTATTGAAAGGATTTTTTAAGCATACAAAAGATAGAATAGAGATTTTTTAGGTGTAGAATTTCTTTAAATATCGAGCATTAATGGGGTCAGATAGTTCTACCCCATTTGCATTAATCTGACGATATGAATTACGGGGCAGCGCTTCTTTCACCACGTAGGGACCTTCCCAGTTTGGTGACCATTTGCCACGCAGACGATGCTTGAGATGAGCCGTTGATCTAAGGACCAGGTCATTAACTTGGAATCTTCTTTTGATGACTGACTTGGCGTATTGCCTTGCTATCCTCTGCCGATAAGACTGGGCATGCTCTGCTGCTTTAAGTCTTTTCTTATCGAGTAGATCTAGTTGTACCAATCTCTATTGCTGATACTGATCAAGTGGTAGCTCTAGAAGAGATGCAAATTTAAGAGCGGGTTTTTGAACATGAAGGGGTAGCATCACCTCGGTTTTATAAACAAGTTCTGAAGGAGTTGCATTGGTGGGGGTTCGAATGGTGGTTCAATATGCCCAGAGTGCATCATGGATTTTCTCATGCCAATCACGACCCGTTTCAACGGTTCTTTCTAAGATGCGGATCAAACTTTTATTCGTCGCTTCTGCTTGGCCGTTCCCTTGGGGATAATAAGCAGTTGAAAAATGATGATGAATTCTGAATTTTGAACAAAAGATCTTCATTCTCTCATTCTTGAAATGAGTACCATTATCTGACACAATGTCATGTGGTATACCGAAACGACAAAGAATGTTCTTATGAATGAACAAGACCACATGTCGACCTTCTACCGTACGCAGAGTGACAACTTCAACCCATTTGGTGAAGTACTTTGTTACGACAAGAAAATATTTATGACCATTGGAAGCGGAAGGAGTGATGGGTCCCACGACGTCGAAGGCCCACATAGAGAATGGCCATGGAGACACGACTGATTGCAAGTACGTAGCTGGCGCATGGATGAAAGGTGCGTGCACTTGACACAGAACACACTTCTTTACAAAGTGATAACAATCTTGCTGCATGGTTTTCCAATAATATCGTGCTCGAATGATTTGCATAACAAGGGTTTAGTAGCCAACATGACCACCACAAATGCCTTCATGTGCTTCTCGCACGACTTCTTTGGCTTCTTCTTCATCTTAGCACCTAGAATATTCAGAATTGAACCCACGACGATAAAGAACATTGGCGAGAATAAAATAACGGGCCGACATATGCTGAATCGCTTTTTGCTCCTTCTTTGATAATTCCGGTGGAAGCTCACCACTTTCAATTAAATCTTTAATATCTTGGTACCAAGGTTTCCTTTTCTGTTCCGCTTGGCTAACTTGCATTACTGGAATGAAAGCAGGTTGATCAAGTCTGCCAATTTCAAAAGAACGACAAAATTCTCTGCTTCTAAAAAACATAATGGAGCCTAGGTGTTATCGTTGCAAAATTTTTCCCGTCTTCCCTTCCTTGCGGAAGAGAGAGGGAAATGCTTTCGCGATTCAAACTTGACCGGATTTTGGAAATTGTTTTGAAATACTCGCCTCCGTTTTGAAAATTTGCAGGAAAATCTATAGGATAGGGCTCGACCTGTCGGTACGAGGTTCGACCGTTCCTGCCACCTTTAACAGGGTTAATCGAACCAAGGAACAAAATTATGCTTGACTTAGTAAAATCATTGAAATTGTGTTCTATCCTAAATGCACAGAGAATTCCGGCATGTGCTATGAGATTTTTGGAAAATGTAAATTGGAAAATATGATGTATGCTTAGGAAACATTTGGAATTGAAAAGCATTTCTCAGGAAAAGATGGAAATCAATCTCTTAGAAAAACTCAGACGAAGAAGGTTTGAAAATCTCGGGAAATTTTATAAAGATTTGGAAAATCAGGCAGAAATGAGAATCTCGAGAAAATCTGGAGAAAGTTTATAAAAATTTAGAAAACCCTGAAGAAATGAGAATCTCGAGAAAATCTTGAGAAAGTTTATAAAAATTTAGAAAACCCTGAAGAAATGAGAATCTCGAGAAAATCTTGAGAAAGTTTATAAGGACTTGGAAAACCATGAGGAAATAAGAATCTCAGGAAAATTTTAAGAAAGTTTAGAAAGACTTGAAAAATCATGAAGAAATAAGAATCTCAGGAAAAGTGAAGGAATTCTTGAGAAAAGATGATCATTTAAAAAGAAAAAAACTTATCAGAAAAACTTGGATTTTGAGAATTTCCTTAGGAAAATGATAGAAAATTTTGTAGGAAAACTCATTGGAGAAGGAAATTCAGAACTTAGGAAATTGAAATCCTGAGAATCTTGTCTTTGGAATGTTTGAAAATCAACTTTGATTCTTGAGAAAGATGAGAATTTCCTTTTGAAAATGACTCTTAAGAAAATAACTTTTTAAGGAAAATCACGAGAAAACTTTGATTTGGGAAATCCAACTTCGAATATCATCATAGTTTCTTGAGAAATCGATTCCATGAAGTGAAAATCTCTTGAAAAAATCATGAGAAAACAAATGATGCAGATGATTTGAATGAATGAATGCAGTTTGAAAAGATTTTCTGAAAAATTTGTCGGAAAAATGTGGATTAAACCAAAGTAAATCCTTCACATATTCTGACTGTGGCCATGAATACATTCAGGGTATTATTTGAGTTAATTCACAATATTTTGAAAACATTGGAAATATGAGGTGCATTTTCAAGATAGCCTAAGAGTGTAGGCTCAATGTGACTGGTAGAGGGATGATGGATCTGGGTCTCGCCCATATTCCGACTAAGGCCGTAAATATGGACTCCACCGAGTTCATCAACTCTCTAAGAGTTGGTGCACGTGCCATTCGTGTTCATCCACGGTAGGTTTTGAAAATTGAGATATATGCATCATAGAATCAGGATATTACTGAAATCAAACTATATGAGATGCGGGCTAATCTAAGCAGTAAAAGTAAATCTTATTCCAAGGTTTACATTGGATTGTTACATTGCATAATATAAAGTTAAAAGAAAATTGAAACGGAACCAAGGAATCAACATCTTCTAGAGTTTCCTGCAAAATGAGAGTTAGTACAAAATAGCCAAGGAAATGGACATATATACTATATATAACAAGGATATACAAGTAAATGTAGAAATACTTGAATTTATGATGAATGATATATGATAATGAAGATATATTCACAAAAAGTAAAAGAAAAGAAAATATATGTGATAACAAGTGTACATGAAGGGATATATACATATATATATATAAGTATATATATACATATATATATACATATATACATATACACGTATACATATAGGTAGATATACAATAGATATACATATATATAGATATATATATACATATAATGAGAAAATATATATATTTAATGGAAATTCCATATAATGGGTAAAACCAGAAAATACAGGTATATACAGTTTCTGTAGGGGATTTTACACAGCCGTATTTCCCAAATTACAAGATATATTTCAACAAAAATGGGTATGGAGCTTCCCTATATATCAATAATGAAGCATGCAAAAGATGGCCAAGAAATCATGAACGGATATTAAAATATCCATCCATGGACGTGGCCGAATATCAAGACTGCACTCCTGCAGAAAATTGAGTGGCTAAATGCATGATATCCAAAACGTGTATAACACATGATGCAAAGGTATTGTGGAATGATTTCAAAGGTGCAGGGGATGATTACAAGATGCCTAACTACTAAATTTAAGTAAAAGAAGACAAAATATACCTAACTACTTAGACTTACCTAAAGAAAATATGTTAGGCCCAATTGTCATTCTCTCATACTCCTTACATTCTGAAGTTATCCTTATTTTATAATCACAATCCTGCACTGATTTCAATACTCATACCCTATGCATTGCTATAACTAAAGTCTACACAGGGGACTAATGTTGTCCCTTAGATATGCTGGAGATGCCTTGTCCAAAGAAATTATCGAGACATCCGAATTCCTTGAATGAAAGGCAACTAAATACAAACATCTTTATAGCTACTCAAAACAGGAATTGTGGATGTTTCCTTATTGAGCATCCCGAATTCAAGGGAACCACGTGACATCAAATAGACAAAGGGAACAGCAAGTCAAATAGGCAATGGAATGAGACAATATGAAGATGTAAGTGTAAGGAAGTTACAGGTGCATTATCAAATCAAAACGGAACACAGCCAGTTTAGAGATCCTACAGGTATAGCGAACAACAAATTTACATCATGTACCCTGACAGAATGAGCACCACAGTGTATAAAACGGATGAACTAATCTGGACTTTATCCTGTTCAGTCCAATGATACTTCTGACATTGAATATTCTAAAAAGCATAACATAAAGGGGCGACATATGAACACCGACTTGTTGAGCCATGCTTTTACCATGAGTTCCTCTATGAGGTAATACCTTTCAGAACTGAGAGCCAAACGGATGCTGTCAAGCCAAATCAGTTGCTCATGCTCTCTTATGAAACAACTTTCAACGTTGTTACTTAGAAAGAAAAAAAACTGAAGGTACTTCCCTCACAGAATTACAAAAAGCTAATTTGAAATTTCTTTCCATTTCATCGTCTGAACTTCTTAATAAGAAGTAAGCCATAAATGCCATATCTATGGTCATGGCTGTTGTGGGGAAATCTGAACATACATGAGTCTATTCATGCTGCTAGAATCTCAAAGAATGACCTCCATATAAGAGATGTGAGACATAAAAATATAAGAGGCCGGAATCAAATGAAGCATCAGAACTTAAACAGATCCTCCTTACACTCATCAGCATCAGCGCATTGCAAGATTTCAGATCTATGTTAACATTCGGAAATGCACAATGAATCATAAAACGCTCAGCTCTTTGTCATTTTGAGACATACAAAACATACGAAATTTTCTAAAAAAAAAAAAAAATGTAAAACCATGAAACAGAAGGCTATATGAATTAAAAAAAAAAATAGCTGACGCAGGGGAATATAAGAAATGATATACTAGGTTTAAATGTGGTGCTCTGGTTAAGAGCACCCTTTTTCTGTAGGATGAGCCTTATCGGCTATCACGGTGTCCTTCAATCTACAGATATCTTCAGCAAAGAAAAAAAAATATATCACCTGACATGGAAAAGAGGTTTGTAACCAGATTTTAAGCAAGAAAACCATGAGAAAAATGGTCATAAGTAACACCTAAAACCTCAAATATTACATTTTGCAATGGACTGAAGGTAGAAATTTTTGATAAAATGACCCTTTTCAATGATAAAGTACAAGTGTATGATAGTATGAATCAGATGAACATAAGAACATTATGACTTGAAGTAAAATTATTTGGAATTGTTCATAATGCTAGATCAAATCATACGAAAACTTTAGGGAAAGCACAAAAAAAACGATGAAAGAATGCATTCATCTGCTGAAAATTCGGACTGAGTTGAGAATATCATTGAACGATATCCTCAACTCTTGATACCTTAGACAACCAGAATGCAAAATACGTCAATTGCTGAAACAAATTTGCAGGAAAACGTGACATAAATAAGATTTCTACTTTACATAAAATGGGTGTATAAAGTCTTTACCTTGGATTCAGCCGAGTCAACAAGGTCCCTTCCTATTGAAGGTTCTGCAGAGGATCAATTATCTCGACTAAAGCTTCTGAAGGCCAGCTGCTGGGCTGGATTGAAGATGGGGAAAACGGTGGTGGCTCTTCTGCGGCTGGGCTGGAGTGGCTGAAGAAGGATCTGGATAGCAAATGGCTGGGGCTGAAGGCTGAAGGAACAATGAAGGATGGTGCTGGTGGAGGCCTCTTCTGCGGCTGGGCTGAAGAAAAATCGGATGCTGGTCACCTCCTTCCCCCCCTGCCAAAACCCAAAAGAGCAATTTCAATCCCCCTTTTCCTTCGTGAGTGCCTGCCCCTTTTAAAACTTTCCTTTCTCCCTAAAAAAAAACGCAGCCCCTTCCCCCTTAATGAGGTTCCGTTATAGTTTTTTTTTTTGAAATTTTTTGAAAATTTTGTTGAAAATTTTGCAAAGGCGTGAAACCGATGCCTCATTATTTTGAAAACTTGTTGTTTTTAAAAGAGGCGCATCTTGGGTTTTTTCAAAACTTTGTTTCATTTACCTAAGTTTTAGGTAAAAATCAAATTTATTATTTTTTTATTTTTTTTTGGAAGTTCGGTTGTGCCATTTAAGGCTGCCTCCTTCTTAAAACAAAAATTATTTAAACAAATCAATAAAAAGCAAAAAAAGAAAAAAAAATGAGTATTAAAATAAATGAGAGGCTTTTATGGAAATGCCACCTCAATCTACTTTTAAAATCTTTTTGAAAATAAAGCTTTATTTTGTTTTGTAAAATCTTTTATTTTCAAATGGGGTGCCACATGTGTGTGGGCCCACTAACTAAAATATAAATAAATAAATATTGAGAAATTAAAAAGAAAAATTTGCAAATTGGTATGAACTTCAGGTGGGTCCCGCTTGAGAATAAGAAACTTACCTGGGGGTCTTAGTATGATGCTAGTTAAAAGGTGGGTCCCGCTCCATTTATTTGAAAATACGAGATAAAACATTATTTATTTTCAAGAATTTGGAAAAATTGGTTTTTCAGGACAAAAATATGGATAAAATAAATGTAAAAAATTTTGTAACGAGATTTAAAATCTTTTTGCAAAAAATTTTGAGATAAAATCTTTAAAATCAATATCCAAATATCCAGATTGTTTTCCTTGAGGAAGACTTTTGTAATTCAAAGTACTGGGGGTAAAATTGGAAAAATTGGTAATTTTGAATACCCAATGTTTTGAAAATTCAATTTTGAAAAGTTTAAAAAAATCAAATCTGGATTGACAATTTTGAAAATCAAGAGTTCTGGATCTCAACTGACATGCTATGCAGTGAAATGATGCAAAGTGTTCATGCAATGCGATGCAAAGACATGTTTCAGGAAATGTTACTCTGAACCAGGAAGTGGAAATTCTACCTTCTTATCCAGGAAAAGGATTTTGAAATTTTTCAATTTGAAGATGTCTCTGAACCTAAATATAGAAATTTTGAGGCTCAAGAATGAAATTTAGGACTTTCTGCATGTTCAATCTTGGAAAATGACCATTTTACCCTTCATTGCTTCTGAAGAACTGAAATATGATAATTAAGGGCGATGTCAAGAAGGTGAGTGAAAATTTGGGGTGTTTACACTAGGCTGGCCAAACCGTCGGCTATTTGATTAAACTCCCTTTTTATATGGAAAAGTTGAAATTCATCAAAATTGTTGATGAGGGTTAGAACAATCTTTTGATAAGGAAGCAACTTCTGGTCTTTTACATGCCATTCAGCTTTGACTTGGCTGACGACGAGCAATGAATCACCGAAAGCGTGTACTCTCTTGATATTGAAGTCTTGTAGAATTCTCATACCTTGTATTAAAGCTTCATACTCAGCCATATTATGGGTACATTGAAAATCTAGTTTTAGAGAAAAGGGGATCATCTCTTTCTCTGGTGTGATCAGTAAGATGCTGATTCCTATGCCGGCCATATTCTTGGAACCATCGAAGAATAAGTCCCAAACTAGAGACTGTTGAACATTATAGATCCGCTCATCGGGGAAATCATCCTCAGCTTTAACATCTTCTGCCAGAGAAAAATCTGCCAATTGGTCTGCATTTGCTTGGCCTTTTGATAGATTGCTGAGAAACATATTGCAAGTCATATTGCATCAAAAGGACTTGCCACTTGGCAATCCGTCCACTGAGAAATGGTTGTTCGAGAATGTACTTGAGTGGATTAAGTTTTGAAAGAATCTTGACCTCTGATGCTAACAAGTAATGCCTTAACTTTTGACACATCCAAACCAGTGCTAGACATGTCGTCTCTATCTGGGAGTACTTCTTCTCATAATCAATAAAAGTCTTGCTCACATAGTAGATGGCATGCTCAATCAGACTGTCTTCCTCGTACTGTGCCAAGAATCCACCACAAGAGACTTGGTTAACTGAAACATACAGTAAAAGAGGCTTTCCTAATTCCGGTGGCTTCAGAACAGGCAGGTTAAGAAGGTACTTCTTGATACAATCAAATGATTGCTGACATTCTGGTCCCCACTCAAACTTCACTCCTTTTCTAAGCAAATTATTGAAAGGCTCACATCTCATGGCAAGAATGGATATGAATCTCTGAATTGATTGCATACATCCCTGAAGACTACGCAATTCTTTGAGAGTAGTTAGGGGTGTCATATCAATGATGGCCTTTGCTTTGGTGGCATCCATTTCTATTCCCTTTTTGCTGACCAAGAAGCCTAATAACTTGCCTGATCCAACTCCGAAGACACACTTATGAGGGTTGAGTCTTAGCTTATAAAGAATAAGTCGCTTGAAGACCTGACTTAAAGCATCGATATGATCTTCTTCTTCCTTGGATTTGACTAGGATGTCATCCACGTATGCATCCATGGTCTTGTGCATCTGGTCATAGAATATGGCAGCCATTACGCGTTGATAGGTTGCTTCGGCATTCTTGAGCCCAAACAGCATGACTGTGTAACAGAAAGTGCCCCGTAGTGTAGTGAAGGATGTTTTGGATTGGTCACGAGCGGCCAGTTTGATCTAGTTATATCTGGAGTATCCATCCATAAAAGAGAACATGGCGTGACCAGCCATGCTTTCGACCAAGAGATCAATATTTGGGAGTGGATAGTCATCCTTTGGAGTAGCCTTATTGAGATCACGAAAGTCGATACAGATTCGAACTTTACCATTCTTCTTGTGAACTGCTACGATATTTGCCAACCAATCCAGATAATCTATTGCTCGAATGAACTCTGCTTTAAGCAAATCCTCAAGTCCTTCCTTGACCTACTGCTCGATTCGAGGATCCATCTTCCTTAACTTTTGCTTAACTGGTTTTGCATCAGGCTTTAAAACGAGGCGATGTCCCACCAATTTAGGATCTAACCCTAGCATATCCTCATAAGTCCATGCAAACACTTCTTGATATTGCTTGAGAAAATGGATGAGCTTTTTCTTCTCATCTATGCTTAGACAAGAGCCGATCTTGAGAATTTTAGGTTTATCCTCTGAACCAATATTGATGTCTTCAGTTGGATCCTGAACTAGGGTCGATGGCTCATCCTGTTTCTGAATCGCTGCAAATTCTGGCAATTCTGGAAGCGCCGAATCAAATTCTGCCATTTCTTGTGGCTGCTTTGTGACCTTACTGTCCTCCGCTCTTGCCCTGACCTGATAAATCTTTGCAGGTTTCGATGTGTTTGACAAATTGATGACTAATCTCCTTATTGATTGGGAAGACATTCTTGAGGTTTCGAAAAGGAGTAGCTTTCAGAAAAAGTTTGTTCATTATGGCATAAGTTGCATGAAATGGAAAAGGATAAGAACAATGAATTTTAAAGACAAATTGCAAAGGAGTAAGAGAAAGATGACATCTAGATAGACGAGAAAATTCATAGCTTTATTGAAGACTTAACATGGAATGACGACATAAACTGAAATGGGACATTGTCCCTACAAACTACAGAAAATGACTGAAAAGAAGAAAGACAAATGGTAGAAGACTTTAATGAATCCCTTTAATGAAGACAGTATTTTTGTGAGATCCTTTGCCCATGAACCCCAATTCTGCCCTGCGCGGATGATGGTCCGTGACCACTGGCTCTAGTCGGCCATCTTCGTTCTTGCCCAAACCTTTAAAAGGTTGATAACCATGCTTCAGTAACAGGTCAAACTCTTTCTTGGCTCTTACAAACTATGGGAAAAGAGGATGGTCCTTGAAAGTGCTGTAATCGAGACGACCCCCGATTTTGAAGAAATGTGGCCCTTTAAACACCCCAAATTTTCACCCTCATCCAGTACTTACATTTCATGTGTCATTGCATATCATTACATACATTTTTGCATATCATTTTATCGCATTGCATAGCATTGCATGCCATTGCATCTCATTTTCGAGATCCAGCACTCATGTTTTCAAAATATTTAATCCAGATTTGAGTTTTAAAACTTTTTCTTTCAAAAATCAATTTCAAAACCTGGGTTTTTACTCAACATTCTGTCATTTTCCAACCCCAGGACTTTATATTTCGAAATATTTTCTCAGAAAACAATCTGGATTCATTTCAAACTCAATTTCAATTGATTTCAATTCTCAGATGAGACCCATTTAGGTGGTGTCGCTTCTGGATTCCTTTACTTGTCAAAAATCTCCAAAAATTTCAGAGTCCTAGTTGGATCAGGACTCTTTTTCCAGAGTCCAGTCGGATCAGAACTCTACTTTTCACTACCTTTTTACCTATTTTTGAAGAAAACCTTTCAAAATCTTCTGTTTTGGCCAAAATTTCAGAGTCCTAGTTGGATAAGGACTCTTCTTCAAGAGTCCAGTCGGATCAGGACTCTTCTTCAGAGTTTCAATTGGATTGGGACTCTAATCTTTTACAGCTATTTTTATCTATTTTCAATCAAATCTTTCAAAATCTTTCAAAATGAGTCAGAAACTCAGATTTTCAGTCAAAACAGGACTCTGTTCAGAGAGTCCTAGTTGGATCAGGACTCTGATCCTGATTTCAATTTTGAGATAAATCTATCAGAAATCTTTCAATATACCAAAACTATTACACTTTTATCAAAGAATTTTAAAATTCTGAGGTTTTATCTCAGAGTCTTGATCAAATCAGGACTCTACCCCAGAGTCCTAATCAAAGCAGGACTCTATCCAAAATTGATTTCCTCACTTCATTTTCACTGGTTTTCAAAAGCATTGCCCAAGTTTCATCATTTGCCTACCAGAAAAACCAAAATTCTTAGAGTTCTGATCGAATCAGGACTCTTTCTTAGAGTCCTAATCAGATTAGGACTCCGAACCAAAACTTCAATTTCATCTTATTTCTAACTGTTTTTCAAAATTCTCTCATTTGTTTTCTTAGAAAATCCAAAAATCTGAGAGTCCTAGTTCAATCAGGACTCTGTCCTTAGAGTCTCAGTTGAATCAGAACTCTGTTTTATTTCAATTGTTGTTATTGTTTTCACTGTTTTGACAAGTTCTTTCATTTGTTTTTCAGAAAATACCAAAAAAAAATCTTGAGTTTCAGTCCGATCAGGACTCTGTCCCGGAGTCCTAGTCTAGTCAGGAGTCTGTTTTGAAGTATGTTTTTATTCCATTTTCATTTATTTCCATTTGTTTTCAAAATTTAGGTCATTTTGTAGAGTCCAGTTAATCCAAGACACTATTTCAGAGTTCTGATCGAGTTAGAAGTCTAACCCTGACTGTATTTTCTGACTTGTTTCACCATTTTCGATGAAATCTTTTCAAAAATTCCTTTATTTGGCTTTTAAAAACCAAAATCACAGAGTCCTAAAAATCCAGGACTCTAGCCCAGAGTTCCAGTTCGCTTAGAACTCTATTTTCAAATCTTTGAATTTCAACTGTTGATTTTAATCCCTTTTCAAAGCCATTTTTGTATTTATTTTAAGTTTTTCAAAACTTCGATGTGGGCCCACTCAGTTGGCACCATATCCAGAGGAGTTATGACTTGGTTAGAACCCTATGCCATTTCAAAAATTCTAATTTTAAGATTGCTTTTGAAAATCCTTTTGAAAACTCCTTAAATTTCAAGTTTTAAAATCGCTTTTTGAAAAACTCAAGTAGGGCCCACTCGGGGTGGCGCCATATTCGAGTAAGTCAGGGCTAGACTAGGGTTAGTCAGTGCCTTGGTTAGGTTAGGGGTTTAAAACAATTTTGAAAATCCATTTTATTTAAGTTTTAAACCATTGGTTTTTAAAGGTTTTAAATTCAGGTTTTAAAAACCAAATGTGGGTCCATACTAGGTGGTGCCACATTTGGACTTTCTAGGGTTTAAGTAGGTGTTAATTAGGGATTAATTAGAGTCCATTTAGGTTAGAATTCTCCAAAAAATTGTTGCCCCCTTTATTGGATTTATTAGAAAGAGTTCTAAAAAAATAAAACTCCTTAATTAACCCTAATTAAGGAGGTTTTGAAAACTTATAAATAGTGGACTTCGAGAGGTAAAAAAAAAAGGCTCTTTTTCTCTCAAATTTTTGTGGCCTCTCTCTCCTCTCCAGAACCTCTACCTTCCTCCATTGCAGCTGCAGCCCCAAGAACCCCAAAATCGACCCAAGAAGATGATTTAACTCAGTTTGAGGGTGATTTCAAGGATTCTAATCCATTAGAATCGATGAGAGGTACGTTTTTCATATTCTTAACCGACGAAACGTGAGATTTACCCGTTAAATGGGTTAAATCCATGATTTCAAAGGTGAAAGCAAATTCCAGCCATTGATTCCCTGTATTTTATTTATTTATCTATTTATTCATGTTTATTTTACGTTTTACAGCATAGAAATAATTTTTATTTACTGTTTTATGGTTTATTTTATTGTTTTACATTAATTAATGCATAGTTTTTATAGTTTCTTAGATTTCTGTGTGTTTTAGGTTTAGAACAGTAAAGATAATGTTATTTCGGACTTAAATCCTTGTTTTTTATTTATGATTTTTTTATATGTGAGGCATGCATATGTGATTGAACTACTGTAAAAAAATCAGATATTTTGGACTTCGGGAACCCTGTCAAAAAAATCAGACATCAAATCGGGTTTTTAAATCTTTAAAATCGTTGTTAAAATCAAGAAGTTAACTTGCTATGATGATATTTTTCTCATCCTATATCCGATTTTAGATCTGTAAAGTTCCATGGATTCATATTGATTAGCTATATCTACTGTGAAATGTTCATAATTTTTTATTATTGTTTAGTATTTTTCCTCTGTCAGAGACTTTGATTTTTAATTTAAAACTCGTTAGGGTTTACCAAAACCCTAATCAGACTTGTGTTATTTATAAATCCCAAACCACAGATCCGATTCATGATCTGTAAAAAGTGAGTATTGTTATTTTTATATCTATTGTGCACTGCTACAATTTAAGAGATGTTTTTTTAGGTTTGCTATTTATGTCTGTATTTTCAATCTGAAGTAGCCGTTTTAACCCCTGTTAAATGTGTTATATTTTAGTTCCGATTGCCGGAAGGGTTTCTCCCTAACCGGAGATGATTTTTCCGATCTGTAAATTGGGAAATCTCTTTTTTTATTCCTAGTTTGTCTCTGTAAAATTTCATAGATTTTCATGAAATATTGACCCCTGATTCGGGTCTAACTCTGAAACTGGTTGGTGAACTAGGTCAAAAATAGCATATTTTTAGGGTTTGATGCAATTTTCGGGTTAATTTAATGTCAAAAAAATATTTTTATAATTCTAATTCAAAATTAGGGTTATAAAAAGTCTAGGTACCAAATTTGATGAATTTTGGAATCTGATTGATGGCTGAATTAAGCAAATTGCAAAATCGGGTTTCTGAAAGATCCAAAAACACTGCCAAAATCACAGTTTTTGTGATATTCTTGGATTTTCGTGCATAAGCATATATTTTAAGGGTTTAATCATATTCATAATCATATTAGGATACTTTAGGTCAAATTTGATGTTAATTTGATTTCATTTAGTCCTTAAAACCCAAGTTTTTACCAAATCTATTTCAGAAAACCTTGATTTCAAGGCCATAGTCTTGCTATCAGGGGCAATTTGGTTATTTGACCTCAATTTCGAAATCCCTAACCTTAGTTTTCATGTGTTTAAGTATGTCATATCATATTTTAGCCTAGTTTATTTGCATTTGAATTTCAAAACTTGCATTTTACCAAATATCTTTCTGAAAACCCTAATTTCAAGGCCATAGTCTTGTTGTTAAGGGTATTTTGGTCATTTTGACCCCAATTTCGAAATTTCATATCTTATCTTCCTTATTTATTCAATCTTATTTCATTTTTTATCAATTTTTATTTAAGAGAATCATGGAAAAGGCTTATATCTAGCAAAATCCAGTAATTTCTAGATATTACTGGATAAACCTAAAAAAGCCAACATATCATTACTAACAAAGTTTTCTAGTTTTGCAGGCACATTGAAGATTTTAATTTCATGTATTTAAATTTCAATAGTGATGTAAATTAAATGTAAACTTTGGAATAAGAATTTAAATTCCTGCATAGATTAGGATTTGCATTTCATATAGTTTAAACTTTGATATATAACTGCCATGTATGCCAATTCATGCACATTTTATTAATTCACTATGGTCTACACGAATGGCACATACACTAGCTTTTATGAAGTTTATAAACTTGGTGGAATTCGTATTTATGGCCATAGTCAGAATATGAATGATACCCAAATTTGTAATCTTCACATTAGCCACATTCAGCCTACACTCTTAGGCTAACTTCAAAAATGCATTGCATTTCTCAAAAATACAAAAAGTATTTATCAATTCCTCAAATCCATATTCATTCATTTCATGCATTTGCCAATTCCAATTCAAATTTCAATTCAAAGAAATTCATTTCCTCAAAATTTTCTAAGTCATATTCAAAAATCGATTTTCTCAAAATATGGATTTGCCAATGATATTTCAAGTATTTCCCAAGTTCCAAATTCGATTTTCTAAGTTATATTTTCAATTTCAAAGTTTGAACTCAAAGAAATCAAGTTCTCCAAAGTTATTTCACATTTCTCAAAATCGATTTTCACAAAAATCTCTTGAATACTTCAGAAATCGATTTTCACTTTCTCAAATACAGTATCTCAACCTTAATTCATGATTTTCAAAGAGTTTATATTCCAAGTATTCCAATATTCAAAGCAAACATCATGTTTTCAAATATGCATTTTTAGAAATTCATAGCACATGCCTGATTCTTTGTGCATTTAGGAATTAAAATATGGTTTAGACAAGTTGAACAAAGCAAAGCATTTGATTGATCCTTGGTTCAATTACCCCTGGTAAAGGCGCCAGGAACGGTTGAATCTCGTACCGACAGGTGAGTCCCATTCTTCGGAATAATCCCGCATTTTAAAAACGGAGAAGAGTTATTTTCAAAATCTTTTTCAAAGGTCAGTTTGATTTGCAAAAGTAAAATTTTGCGATGATAACAGGTTTGGCGACCGTGATGGGACCTGTCTTCGCCTGATCAATTTAATGCTCTACTTAGTTCAAGTTGTCAAAATCAATTTCCATGGAATGTCAGCTTTGCTTTATGATATCATGTGAACCTAGGAGCCTAGACTTGAACCCAGCTGACATGGAATGCATATAGACTAGGTATGGTTTGGTAGGACCATATTGGGGAGAATTATTCATGCTCACATAGACTTAGGTCTAATACAACACTCCTCAATTTAGGAATTGTATGAAAACAATGTTTGCTTCTTTAAATATTTCAAAATTCTATCTCTTTAGGACTTAGAGCCTTCTGTTTGATTGCATGTGCTCATGTTTTCAAAAACCACCCCTACCTATATTGTCCCGGTCTTCACGTTGCTGGGCTGTCTTGCAGAACCATAGTTCGGGACAGAACCTCACAACTGGGCCACCTATTTGGGTGAAAACCCCCCTGCCACGTACCAAGGGCCATAGTCCAACGTATATCGGCAGGTGCTCAAGGATGTTGAGAAACTTGAACCTAGAACCGGAGAAATTGATTTTATGTCACGTACATCGAGCCTTGGCTTGAGTATATAGGCATAACTGGATTGGATACAGTTGATCTGAACCTTAGAGTTAGGATTAAGGTCCTACAGCTATTTCAAAATTTGTGCATCTAGAGTCAGCTTTTAGGGAATGTTGTATGTGCATACTTGTTTGTGCATAATGTGTTATAGTCATTTCTTTTTATTTTCCATATTTTCTCAATTTTTTAAAAATACTGGACATTTTTTTCAAAAATCCCCAATCCATGCCCATGTATTGTCCATGTTTTAAACCCTGGACGATTTTTAAATACTTCATTTTATGAAATACTTCCTTATATTTCATTAAACCCTGGACGATTTTCATAAAATTCCTCCATTTTCCTAAAAACTCCAGGTGATTTCCCATCTTCCTATCCTCTGAATCTCGAATCTCCTACTTCATTTTATCCTGCCTGCATTTTTTTCAAAGTCTCTATATTTTCCCAAGTCTTATTCCAAATTTTCCATGTTTTCTAGTCGATTCTGATGGCATCCAGTCAGCTTGATTCAGTCTTCCCCGAGGGTCACATCTCCTACGAGGTGCGACAAGGTCTTCCAGAACATCGAGTCCTCAGCACCGGATCCTTCTTTCCCCGGTGGTACTACTCATGGTTCAAGAACTTCTCTCATATGTTTCCGGACCACTTGGACGATTGTGGGCTAGAACTGGCATCCGCGGTGGGAAAGCAGACAGTCAACGGCAATTTGATCCATGCACTAGCAGAGCGGTGGAATCCAAGCACTTCTACCTTCTGGTTCCCGTGGGGCGAGATGACGGTGCTGATAGATGAATTTTCAGAGATTATGGGATTACCTGAGCCAGCCGGTCAGCCTGGAGACCCATTGGAGAAACATTTTCTGATTAATGTTAAGGGTCTGGACCCTAAGGATGCCTTAGCTTGCATGACAGGACGTAAGTCGTGGCCCTTGATCGAGGAGGATGGAAATGAATATGTGGACCTGTTCGAAATCTACAAACAGTATGAAACATTTGTAGAGGTCAGCTCATTGTCCAGGACAGCTCGAGAGAGAATCCAGCATGCGATGGTTCTGTGCACGGTGGGATTAGCCTTCTTTCCTGATGGGCGGAATTATATAGATATCAGAATAGTTCAGCTTCTAAGGAGATGGGGAAGTCGACAGACCAGCCACCTCTCCATAGCCATGGCCGCACTCGCTTTTCTATAACGAGGGTTGACTCGTTTCGCACTCGGAGAATCAATTCTAGTCGAAGGGTGCACCTATGCATTGCAATCTTGGTTCCTTTGGCATGTGCCAGCCCGAGCCAGTTCATTCAGATATAATGGTGAAAAGCTTCTGCCAGTTGCGCTCTACCGGTTCTTGATCGATAACCTTCAGGAGGAAGAAGTCGTGTGGGATTACTTTGATCGTCAGGAATCACCTCCCAGATATACTTATGCATATGGCAAGCAATTCAGGCTACTTGGTCCATTCTTCTGCGCATACTACCATCCAGAGTGGTGTGTCAGGCAGTTCTCTCAGAGACAAAAGCGTGTAGAGATTCGTCCACTATCAGGGGTCTTGCTAGAGTTCGATCTCACATCAGATCAGTGGTCCGGAGCATACCATTCTGCCAGACATGGCTGGGATTCCTTTGTTACTCTTACTATTTTTCCTGGTCCTCGAGTGTCCTCTGATTATCAGGAGTAGTGGAAAATTGTTTGTCCCCCTCTCCTTTGTCAAGTGTATTATTAAAATCATGTTTTCAATAAAATTCCTTTAATCTTCATTTCACTTTGGTTTGACGACCTCGCCTAGGTAACAAGGCATATTTTCAGTTGTTTATTTTGCAAAGAATAGCAGCGCAATTGTCGTAACTCTAGCGAGGACTCAATCCCTAGTAATGGGATATTATTTCAATTGTCTACCAAAATTCTCAACAAATATTCTTCTCCAATCAAATCTCTTTCAAAAGCCTAACCATCAATTTTGCCCTGCAGAGAGTATTTGTGATATTAAATGGTTCAGACGAGGTCAGGAAAGAAAATTGCATCAGTCGAAGGCGTCACATATTAGTAGCCTCAGAAGAAGAAATAAACTCACCTCGATCAATCCAGAGTCAGGGTTAGCAGGCGGATGATGGCATCGATCCCCAAATGTATGTCATGTTCAAAGAAGTGATGACCAAAATGCTGGCAGAACAAACCGAAGCTAGTACAGAAAAGATCCAGATCAAGCAGAAGGCAAAAGGCCAGGCAGTCAAGAAAGTTCTGAAGCTATCCAAGAAACATATCCAACAGGAAGATACATCTGATGAATCAGAATCAGTAGGTGGCACTGATGAAGAGTATGAAGTCTGACAAGCAATTCAAAGATCCCCTTATAGGCAAGGGACAACCTATAAATGGAAAAATCAAGGAATGGATGATCGGGTCCAAATACAGCTGAAGGAAATGGAAAAGAAGATTAAAGGTTTGCAAGCCCGCGACAAGGGCAAGAAGGTCTTCACGAGCAAAGATTTCTACAAGAGCATCACTCTCGTCAGGAATAATCAAGATTCAAAAAAGACAAATTCTGTCAAGGCCCACCGCGAGGGGTGCAAGGATAACAAAGTAAATTATACAAGTCAGAAAGAGAAATCTTTAAAGCAGAGTGGAAAATTGAGTCAACACAAAGAAAAGATAAAGCGGGACGGCTGGGATTGCGATCGCCAATTTACTCCTCTCGAGCAGTCTCTTGATGAAATCCTTGAATATATGTTGGCCAAAGAATTGGTAAAGCTTCCAAGAGTCTCAAATCCTCCCACAGTCATGGGAAGATTCACATACCAGTTCTGCAAATTCCATCGGGCAGTAAGGCATGACACTGAGAATTGTTTCGTCCTGAAAAATATCATTCAAGATTGCATCGACAAGAATATCCTTATTGAAGATGAGGAAAATACCAGTCGACCCTCCTGAGCAAGTTTTCTAAAAATTGACAATGTCGAGACTATGTCACTTTCATCATTTTGTCATTTTGAAGGGACAATGTAGTCTCAGTTCTTCTATCAATTTGTTATTTCCTTCTTCAATGCATTAATAAATTTGTCAATCTTCCTTATGGCCTGGCGTCATCTTTTATATTCCTCATTTGCAAATGTTTAAATGTCTTCTTATAAGGGGTAACCTTTTTCAAAGTGCCTCTCTGATCAACCAAGAAGCTCATTGTCAGTTTTTACCTCGTTATCCTCAGAGAATTCTCATCAAATATCAATTACTTATCCTTTCTTATTCCCCCATTACACTGGGGCATTACTTTGAAAATTGTCTTCAAAAATTTTTGTATGCAGGCAGAATAAAACAAATCTCCCATTTTGCACGCATGTGCACCCATTTATATCATTTTACATACATTTGCATTCATCTGCATTCATTTGCATTCATCTGCATTTGCATCAAGCTTCCCCGATCAGGAGAAGGGGTTAATCCTGAAAACAGGCTTTGAAAAGCTAACTATGATGGTCCATTCAAATCATGAACCAAGAATTTTTATTTTCCAAATTCAAAACCCATAAGTTGAACCCTTCCTTCTTAAACTGTGATGCTTAGGTTAAATCCCTATGAAATTGATAGTTCGTAGGTCGAACCCCTGCAGAACCAATGTGATCCTTAGGTTAAATCCCTATGGAATTGATAGTTCGTAGGTCGAACCCCTGCAGAGTCAATGTGATTTGTAGGTTGAACGCCTATCAAACCAATACGGCTCATAGGTTGAACCCCTTTGTGAACCAAAAGTCCTTCTCAACCCAGTGGTTCTTAGGCTGAACCCCTTTCGAACCAATCTCGTTCTCAAAATTTCGATCTGTAGGTTGAAGTCCTCCTGATCCGATATTCTTTACAGTCCTTAGGTCGAACTCCTTTTGGATTGGTATTTTTTAGATATATGATTTGTAGGTTGAAGTCATCCTGATCCACGTTCTTAGGCTGAATCCCTATTGAACCCATGTCGTTCCCAGTGAACCAATGTCGTTCTCAATTGAACCAATGTCGTTCTTAGGCTGAATCCCTATTGAACCCATGTCGTTCCCAGTGAACCAATGTCGTTCTCAATTGAACCAATGTCGTTATTAGGCTGAATCCCTATTGAACCCAAGTCGTTCCCAGTGAACCAATGCCGTTCTCAATTGAACCAATGTTGTTCTTAGGCTGAATCCCTATTGAACCCATGTCGTTCCCAGTACACCAATGTCGTTCTCAATTGAACCGATGTCGTTCTTAGGCTGAATCCCTATTAAACCCATGTCGTTCCCAGTGAACCAATGCCGTTCTCAAATGAACCAATGTCGTTCTTAGGCTGAATCCCTATTGAACCCATGTCGTTCACAGTGAACCAATGCCGTTCTCAATTGAACCAATGTCGTTCTTAGCCTGAATCCCTATTGAACTAATGTCGTTCTCAATTGAACCGATGTCGTTCTTAGGCTGAATCCCTATTGAACTAATGTCGTTCTCAATTGAACCAATGTCGTTCTTAGGCTGAATCCCTATTGAACCCATGTCGTTCCCAATGAACCAATGTCATTCTCAATTGAACCAATGTCATTCTCAATTGAACCAATGTCGTTCTTAGGCTGAATCCCTATTGAACCCATGTCGTTCCCAGTGAACCAATGTCGTTCTCAATTGAACCAATTGTTATCATCGCAAAATTTTTCCCCTCCCTTGCGAGAGAGAAACGAATTTGCGAGTCAAACTCGACCAAAGTTTTGAAAATGATTTTGAAAATTTACTCGCCTCCGTTTTTAAAATTTGCGGGAAAATTCCGTGGAATGGGATCCGCCTGTCGGTACGAGGTTCAATCGTTCCTGGCACCTTTACCAGGGGTAATTGAACCAAGGACCAATTATGTGCTCTAACTTGATTCAAGTATCTAAATTATGCTCTATTTTTCCTAGAATGCACAAAGAATCAGGCTTGTGCTATGGAATTTTGAAAATAATGCAAGTTTAAAAAAAAAATATGATGTTTGCTTTGGAAAATTGAAATATGCTGGAAAAGTGATTGGAAAAGTACTTGAAATTGAATCCTTGGGAAAATCATTGAATTTCATTGGAAATCAAAAATTTGCATTGGAAAGTGATTTCTCAGGAAAACTTGAACTTTGGAAAATCGATTTTGAAATTTGGAATTGCTTTTCTGAGAAAATGGTTTTGAGAATTCTGAGAAAATCAAGAAATTCATTGGAAAATGACTTTTGAAATGGAAAATGAATTCTCAAGAAAACTGGAAAATATGAGAAAATAAATTTCTAAAAACTTGGGATTTTGAAATTTGAGAATTTGAATACATAGGAAAATCTTGATTTGAACTTGGGAAATGCTTTGAAATGTCATTTGAAAACTTAGGATTTTGAGAAAATCAGATCCTGAGAAAGACTTGGAAATTCTTGAGAAAATTGAATTTTCTGAAATTGAAATTGGAAAATGAGTTTGAAATAATGCAATTTGAATGATATGAATGAATGAATATGAATTTGAAAAGGGAATTTCATTGAGGAATTGGGAAATCCTTTTGAAACTTTGAAAAATGCAGTGCATTTTGAAGTTAGCCTAAGTGTGTAGGCTAAATGTGGCTAATACGAAGATCATAAATCTTGGTTTTCTTCGTATTCTGACTATGGCCATAAATACGAATCCCACCGAGTTTATAAACTCCATAAAAGCTTGTGCACGTGCCATTCGTGTAAACCATAGTGAATTTGAAACAAATATGCATGAATCATACATCACATATTAAAATTTGCATAAATTAAACTATATGCAATGCAACCCTATTCTAAGCAGAAATATAACTCTTATTCCAAATTATTACATTTGATGTTACATTGAATTGAAATAAAATAAGAAAATAAAATCTTCTTCTTGAATATTCCTGCAAAACTAGAAAACAAGGTTAGCACAAAAATGTAGGTTTTTCTGAATTTATCCGAAAATATGGGAAATTATCGGATATTATTCAGATATAAACCCAAAATCATACCCCCTTTGATATAAACATGATGAATAATGAATAAATTTCGAAAATAAACTTGAAAATTCGAAATTGGGGTCAAAATGACCAAAATACCCCTGATGACCTTGAAATCAGGGTTTTCTGAAAGAATTTTTGTAAATTTTGGAAATTTGAAAATCAAATGAAATAAATCAAACATAATATGATGAAATATGATGATATGCATGAAATTTTGGGAGAATTAGAAATTGAAATTTCGAAATTTAGGTCAAAATGACCAAAATACCCCCAATAACAAGACTATGGCCTTGAAACCAGGGTTTTCTGAAATAAATTTTGCAAAATTGAAAAATATGAAATGTAAAGGAGATTAAAATTAACCCTAATATGATTCTACATGCTTATGTACATGATAAAAACCCTAAAATGGCGAAAATATCATAAAATATCGAATTTAACCTGATTTTCGCTTCTGAATTTAAAGATAAACTAACACATGGAGCAAATGAACTTGGAATTAAACCAAATTTGGCATGGACACCTAAAATAACCCTAAAAATAGAATGGAGCTCGAAAATCTAATTTTGTTTATATTTTTAAATATGGAAATTCAAATAAAAACCCTAAATTTCATGATTTTTGCCTAAAATATTGAATTCTAAAGGGGATTTAGGATATCAAACTTCCATAAAAATTTCCCAAATTTTATGGGATGATAGATGACAGTAAGGCAAGGATTTTTGCCTTTTACACTTTCTGGTTTTGACCTATGGTCGGAGCTGTACCACTCCGGCAAGTCGGATCGGAATCCGGCGACTCTAGTAAATGAAGGAAACAGACAGGTTTCGGTAGAAAATGTGGTAAAAATGGCAGACAGATGGGAAAATGGCTGAAATTGTGGTAAAATGTCCCTGATAAATAGAGGAATATTTGATCTTTTTACAGAATTGGGATTCGGATTACGGTTTGGAAAAGGGCATGCTGTTATCAGAGACCTAAATCTCTGGAATTTCTGGACATTGGAATCTGTTAGACAGAAAAATAAAGTCCAGGAAAAATAATGAAACAGATCCAAAAATTCCCAAATTTTGGGAAATTGCAGAACATTATGTTAGGAAAAACTTTCATGTTGAAAGTTTTTGCAGACAGGCTATAGATTGAACAGACTCGATGTATTAGGGTATGTCTGTACCCTGACACAGGAAAATCAAAATTTTCCCAGGGGTCTGGGAAATCCGATTTTTGACAGAGGTCAAAACTTATTGGAAAAAGCTCAAAATTTCCAGATCATTAGTAGATTCAATCCTGAATCCACTGTGATTTTTATAGAATGATTCGAATCCCACATAAGGGTGAATCCGAAGTTTTTTGTCTGCTAAAGCAGGAATTGAAATTTCTGGATGACAGAAAACCCGATTTAGAGTTTGGTTGGTTTAGAAAGGTTCCGAAACCCGAATTGAATCAAAGTTTTGACAGTACGACAAAGACATGTAAACCTAACTACTCTAAAATTTACAAAATTTTTAAATGCATAAAATCACATAAATTGCTGTATGGACTTTGTCTAAAAACTAAAATTTTACAAATTTTAAACTAAGTAAAGCATGGTTCATATATAAAACGAAATAACTAGCAAAACGAATTAATCTAAGTGCATGCAAACATAAGATGACATGAATCATAAAACTAAAACCTAAATCGAGGAGGATATGATCAATTTAATATTGGCTCTCCAAAATGAGAGATTCGATCCATTGAGTGGACGGATCTTTTCATTTTTTAGCCTACACATAAAGCACAAGTTTTGTATTTATCTATATATATATATGTATATATATATATAGAGAGAGAGAGAGATTAAATGAGAGTTTTCAACAATATGAAACCAGCTTTGGTCTGATCTCACGTTTTGTTTAAATAAACCATGTGATAAATATCTTAAAAAAAAATGAAAGCCAAAGGGTAAAGCAACACTTTACCTTGAGAGAGGGCTGGAAGATGGGGATGGCTTGGATGTGGAGCAGCTGCTGCCAGGCGTGAGGGAGGTGTGGCTGTTGGCTGGGAGCTTGAAGGTGATGCTTCCAAGTGGAGACCGGCTGAAGCAAGGTGGAGGCTGCAGCTGTTTGTTGAAGCAGATGGTGGCTTGAACCGGCTAGGCGTGGAGGCTGCAGCTGGAGATGACCGGAGGTGTTGGTTGGAAGTGTAAGCTGTGGCTGTTGTGGCTGTAGCAGCCAAGAGAAGGGAAGGAGAGAGCTAAAGGGGGAGAGAGAGAGGCGTGAGATGGGAGAAGAGCCGTAAGTGGCTTCTTCTTTTTTTCTTTTTTTTCTTTTAACCAACCCCAACTTAGGTCTTTAATCAGCCTCAACTTAGGGTTTTTAGGGGTTAATGAAAAGAGAGGGAAAGAGTGTACGTGAATGGGCTGGAGAAGGGAAAGGAAGGAAGGGAAGGGAAGAAGAAAAGAAAGGGAAGAAGAAGAAAAAGAAAGAAAAGGGAAAAAGAAAGGAAAGAAAGAAAAGGAGGGAAAAAGGAAAAGGGAAAGAAAAAAATGAGAAAATGGAAAGTGGGGCTGGAGGCTTGGGTGACCACCTTGTGGGTCCCACCTCCTCTCTAAAAAAATAAAAAAAATAAAAATCAATAAAAACAAAAACAAACAAATAAAAAGAAGCCTTTTTTTTATATAAAATAGAAAAGTAAATGAATGGGCCATCTCAGAGCGGGTCCAAATTCCACATTTGAAATTCATTTTGATGATTAGAGGGGTAAAATAGTCTTTTTAGAAAGTTTCTAGACGAAACGAGCTATTTTTGGCAGTTTTGAAAACGAGCTCGGATTTTGAAGTTCAATACCCCGTTGCGAAGCAAATCCAGAGTAGAATTTAAAAATGTAATTTTGAAAGAAAACCATATTGTTTTTCTCGAGAAAATGCTTCCAACCGAAACGAGCTATTTTTGGCAGTTTTGAAACGAGCTCGGATTTTGAATTTCAATATCCCATTGCGAAGCAAATCCAATGTAGAATTTAAAAATATATTTTTGAAAGAAATCCATATTGTTTTTCTCGAGAAAATGCTTCCAACCGAAATGAGCTATTTTTGGCAGTTTTTGAAACGAGCTCAGATTTTGAAGTTCAATAGCTCATTGCGAAGCAAATCCAGTGTAAAACTTGAAAATTTGATTTTGAAAGAAATCCAGATTATTTTTCTTGAGAAAATATTTCTAAATTTAGACTCCCGGGGTGAAAATGTCAATTTTGGAAACCCGAGGTTTGAAATTGATTTCTGAAAACTTTTTAAAACTCAATCTGGATTGAAATTTATAAAACTGGAGTTCTGGACTTCGAAAATGAAATGAAATGTGATGAAATGCTAAGAAATGATATGAAATGATGAGAAATGACATGCGAAATGCAGACCCTGAATGGAGAATTTTAGATGTTAGACCCCGATTGGCAGCTGTACCAGTTTAAAAAGCATTAAAATTGATAAAATTTGCAAAATAGCTCAAGAAATGGTTTTCGGGACTCTACTGGATCAGAGTGACACTGAAAATTGAGGTTCGAGCTGGATTGAACTGAAATGAGCTGGATTGAGCTGAATTTTAGAGTTTCAGAACTCAAATGAACTGACCAGGCACTGACTCAACTGACCTTTCCGACTGAATTTTCAAGAAAAGCTGTCATTTTTAGAGAAATGGTACGGAATGGTCACTGGGGTGAAGTGAATTACGAACTTGAGCTGACTTTGAGCTAAAAAAAAAGGTCAATAATACTGACATGAACTAAAATCGAAGCTCGAACACTAGCTCAATTGGCTGAACTCAGCTCAATTTCAGCTGAAAGAGCTGAAATGGACTAAAATGGGCTCCTAGACACTTGGAAAGGCTTTTGAACTGAAATTGGAGCGCTTGAACTCGTGGTGAGCTCAAGTTAGACTCTGGGGAGTATGACTGACTATGAATGACTGACTCAGAGACAATTGGCCTGGATTTGAGTGAGAAGTAAGCTCATTTTTGAAGAAATGATCCCATTTTGGCAGGAATGGTCAGAAATGAAAATGGTTTATTCCTTATGAGATCAGATGAGCTTGAGATGACTGATATTCTAACTGTCTTGAACTGACCAATGAGCTTGGTTGACTCCGACTGACTGGGGTCTGGGATGACCTAGGGGTAAAATGGTAATTTTCCTAATGAAAATGGGTATAATGGTGATTTTCTGAAACTGACTCGGGGTTTGACTCCTACACTGACCTAACAGGGTTGGCACTGAACAAGGAGGATTGTTTGAGAATGAGTGAGGAAAATTTGGGGTGTTTACAGATGCCCCTCTTTGCTACTAAGCCGGCTTGAAGACGAGCTTAGTGGCAAAGAAAAACACACCAAATTTGGGCTATAAAAATGCCCCAGTTAGAAGGATCTGACTGGATATGAAGAGATTTAGCCCTGATGAAAATGGTAGATATGAAATGGAGAATGAAGAGGAAAGAATTTACTTCAAAAGAAGTGATATTCAGGTTTTGCCCTTAACCTGGATGGGATAGGAAATACCTCGTGTAGAAACGAAGCTCAGTTTTGACCCTTAACCTGACCGGGAAATGAAATACCTCATCAAAGGAGGCTCAGGTTTGTACCCTTATCCTGATTGGGCAGAAAATGAAATACCTCATCAAAGGAGGCTCAGGTTTGTACCCTTATCCTGATTGGGCATAAAATGAAATACCTCATCAAAGAAGGCTCAGGTTTGTACCCTTATCCTGATTGGGTAGAAAATGAAATACCTCATCAAAGGAGGCTCAGGTTTGTACCCTTATCCTGATTGGGTAGAAAAATGAATGAAATCCTCGAAGGAAGAAACCATGATGGAACCTTCGGATTTCCGCACAATGAATCCGATAGGGGTTTTGCAAAAGGATGAAATTGGAGTCCCTAAAGCTTGAAAAGGGGTTTGATTTTGGGCGCCTCATTGCTGAGACTAAATAACTTTTGAAATTGGTGACCTTTTGCGAGAAAATGATTGGTGGCTTAACCTCAAGCCGAAATTGGACTGTCTATGGTGGGACAGTGGGGACACAGGGAAGTGTGCGAATCTGAGAGCCCATGCGCTCAGATTATACCAACAGAAGGGAAGGAATCTTGAAAACTCCCATTATCAAGTCCTTAAAAGGGATAACAACTTATGTCAGGATGCGCCAAAGATGAACCTCAAGCTCTCGCTTCACGCCAGGATAGCTAGAAAATATTATCAAAATGTTGAAAATTATTGTTGATTCGAAATAATTGAAAGTGATGCACATTGCTTTGAAAATATTCCCTCTTTTCTACCTGAAGTATTATCTCTGATTGGGCTTAACTTCGCAAAATCAAGATTCGAATTCAAATTGCTTGCAATTGGCTTTCTTTCAAGGAAGCTATCAATTTCCCTGATATGAGCAGAAAAGAGAGTATTCTTGATATTGTGAAAGCAATTTGTGAAAGAATATTGATAATAGAATTTCACAAAATTTAAAGAAGATTCTTTGGCAAATTTGGCAGTCTGATATCCTGGGATTCTTTTCTCATGATGATCTTTTTGCCCACTTTTTTTTCTTTATTGGCAGAATTAGAGCTCTCTTGGGCTTTTGGGGATTTTATTACATCATCCTTCATTTTGGAGATGTCCTGACTTTTCTCTCTTTTTTTTTTTTTGGAAGGGTACGTCACAAACTCCTTCATCTTGGAGATGTTCTGATCCTTTTTTTTCTCTCAGGGATTATATTGACGGTTATTGACTCATTGGTTGGAAATCTCTTGATGATAGCGGAAATTAAATATCCTTTAGGGTTTGTCGGGAGGCTCATCACAATCGCCTTCATCTTGACGGTGCTCTGAACTTTCCCTGGAAGGATCCGTCACAAACTCCGTCATCTTGGAGATGATTCAAATCTTCTTTGGCCCCGGGGGTCTACTCGCATAATTCGTCTTCATCTTGACGACAGTTGTGAGATCCCTTTTGCAGATATTTAATTGCAGCTTTAGGTGATTGAGGAGATATAGAGATTGAATGGATTTTTCTGTATCACCCAGGATATTTCGACTGCTTTATTTTCCAAGAATGATCTTTAAAAATGTGCCATTGACTGCGATCAATACCGATCACTTATGGCTTTGCAACAATATTGAATTTCCTTTGCTGGCCATATCGAGGATTTATTCTTCATCCTTTTGGTTGGCCAATAGAAAGAATTTGAATTTTGAATCCTTCTTCGCGAAAGCTTTGTCCTTTCGAAAGTAATACTGAAGGTATTCTGAAGTAATGTTTTTGTATAGTAAAAATTTTGAAATCAACAAATATTTAATGACAAATTGGCAAAATGTTCTTGAAATCCTTGGTGAGAGCGAGCATCTGAAGCACAACGCAACGCACCCATGACAAAAAAAAATTCTTCTCCTTTCCCCAAAGGAGAAGATTCAGAAATTGGAAATAGGAATTACTCCTCTCTTCCCTGAAGAGGAGGTGTTTGCAAAACGAACTTTCAAAGAGAAATTAAGCTTTCGTCAAAACTTCCTAACATTAGGCTTCTCTTATGGAAAGGGGGCCGGTAATGATGAGGTCGGTGAATTGGTCATGAAGGAACGAGTCCATCACACTCTCCCTGAAAAGAGGGTCCTTCATGATGAAAAGGCCTAGTTTGAAATTGCGGTCACAAGGAAAGTGAGCTTCCGTCGAAGCTCTCCCTGAATTAAGGGTTCCTTGTATGAAATTGGAAATTTGTTTTGCAAAACGGTTCACATATACACGAGTCCCTTCAAACTCTCCCTGAAAAGGGGCTAGGTGAACAAAGGATAGCATGCGAAAAGAACGAGCTCCCTTGAACTCTCCCTGTACAAAGGGTCTCTCGCAACAGGAAATGATTGGAATTGGTATGAAATTGGAATTTGGAAAATTTAAAATTTTGAAATTTGGAATTTGAAATTGGAAATTTGGAAATTGATATTTGGAAACTGGAAATTGATTGACTCGAAGGTCAAAATTGGTTGACCCAAAAGTCGAAATTGGAAATTTGGAATTTAAAAATTGGAAATTGGAAATTGGAAATTGGAAATTGGGAAATTGATTGACCCGAAGGTCGAAATTGGAAATTTGGAAATTGAGTGGCTCGAGGGCCGAATTGGTAATTGAAATTTGAACTTTGATGAATGATCAACACAAAGACTGAACCCGAGAGGTTGACTTTTGAAAATATGTCAACATAGACATTGGATTTTAAAAATATATCAGTTCGAGCACTGGATTTTGGAAGTGTACCAGTTTGAGCACTGGCTTTCAAAATTGTACCAGTTCAAGCACTGAGTTTTGAAAATATACCTTGTTTTTAATTTGAAATTTGAATTTTTAAAAGAGACCTATGCTCTTAAAGTATTTGGGAATTGTAACGAGAATGATTGTCGGGGTCTCAGGATTATCCCTTATCCTGAATGGGTAGCGAACTTGATGCAAATGCATGCCAATGAATGCAGATGTATGCAAATATGAAAATGATATAAATGAATGCACATGCGTGCAAAATGAGAGATTTGTTTATCCTGCCTGCATACAGGATATTTGTAGATAAAAACAAAATTTTTAAAAAAAATGCCCCAGTAAAACTAGGAAAGGAGATTTTAACCATTATTGAACAAAATTTGGAGGAATTACAAAGAATAAGACATGGTTTAAGTATAGAATTTTTTCAAATGCCGAGCATTGATGGGATCTGGTAATTCCACTCCGTCAGCATTTATGAGCCGATATGAATTACGAGGTAATGCCTCTTTGACAACATAGGGACCTTCCCAATTTGGTGACCACTTGCCACCTGGGCGGTGCTTGAGATAAGCCGTTGACCTGAGCACTAGATCATTGACTCGAAATTTTCTTTCAATGACTGATTTTGCATATTGTCTGGCTATCTTCTGACGATACGATTGAGCGTGCTCTGCTGCTCTGAGTCTTCTTTCGTCTAGCAAATCAAGTTGTACTAGCCGCTGTTGTTGATACTGATCAAGAGGTAATTCGAGAAGTGATGCAAATTTCAGAGCAGGTTTCTGAACATGTAGAGGCAATACTACTTCGGTTCCGTAGACAAGTTCTGACGGAGTAGCATTAGTTGGAGTTCGAATGGTGGTTCGATATGCCCACAATGCATCATGAATCTTCTCATGCCAGTCACGACCTGTTTCCAAAGTTCGCTCCAGGATTCGAATCAAAATCTTATTGGTGGCCTCTGCTTGGCCATTTCCTTGAGGATAATAAGGAGAGGAGAAATGATGATGAATTTTGAACTTCAAACAAAAAGTCCTCATTTTCTCATTCTTGAAATGACTGCCATTATCTGACACAATATCATGTGGTATGCCGAAACGACATAGGATATTCCTATGGATGAACGAGACCACATGTCGACCTTCTACTGTGCGTAGAGTGACTGCTTCTACCCATTTAGTAAAATATTCTGTTGCAGCAAGAAAATATTTATGGCCATTTGAAGCAGAAGGAGTAATGGGGCCAACAACATCAAAAGCCCACATAGAAAATGGCCATGGTGAGACGACAGATTGCAAATATGTCGCTGGCGCATGAATGGAAGGTGCATGCATCTGGCATTGAACGCACTTCTTCACAAAATGATAACAATCTTGTTGCATAGTTCTCCAGTAATAGCCTGCTCGGATGATTTGTTTGACGAGAGTTTGGTAGCCAACATGACCACCGCAGATACCTTCATGTGCTTCTTCCACAACTTCTTTGGCTTCTTCTTCGTCCAAACATCTGGAATATTCAGAGCTGAATCCACGACGATAAAGGACGTCGGCAAGAATAAAATATCGCGCAGACATGCGCTGAATTGCTCGCCGCTCTTTCTTTGAGAGTTCTGGAGGAAATTCGCCAGTTTCAATGAAATTCTTGATGTCATGATACCAGGGCTTCTTCTTTTGCTCCGCCTGGTTTACCTGCTCTACTGGGACGAAAGCAGGTTGATCAAGTCTGCCAATTTCAAAGGAGCGACAAGATTCTTCGTTCCTGAAAGACATGATGGATCCCAGATTGGCTAAACTGTCTGCAATTTGATTGAAATCTCTCTTGACATGGAAAAGTTGGAATTCTTCGAAATTGCTAACAAGAGCTGAGACGATCTTCTGATAAGGAAGTAACTTCTGATCCTTCACTTGCCATTCAGCTAAGACTTGATTGACGACGAGCAAAGAGTCGCCATAAGCATGCACTCTTTTGACATTGAAGTCTCGTAGAATTTTCAGACCTTGTATCAAAGCTTCATACTCGGCCATATTATGAGTGCACTGAAAATCTAATTTGAGAGAAAAGGGGATCATCTCCTTCTCAGGTGTGATCAACAGAATCCCGATTCCTATGCCTGCCATATTCTTGGAACCGTCAAAGAATAAATTCCAAATTGGGGATTGTTGAATATTGCAGATCCGCTCATCGGGGAAATCATCCTCGACTTTAACATCTTCTGCTAAAGGAAAATCTGCTAATTGATCTGCAATTGCTTGGCCCTTGATAGATTGCTGAGAGACATATTCCAAATCGTATTGCATCAATAAAACCTGCCATTTGGCAATCCGTCCACTGAGGAAGGGTTGCTCTAGAATATACTTGAGAGGATTTAATTTGGATAGGATCTTGACTTCAGATGTCAACAGATAGTGTCTCAATTTCTGACACATCCAAACCAGAGCTAGACATGTCTTCTCTATCTGAGAGTATTTCTTCTCATAATCAATGAAGGTTTTACTCACATAGTAAATGGCATGCTCTACCAGACTGCCTTTTTCGTATTGCGCCAAGAATCCGCCACAAGCCACTTGATTAACTGAAATGTATAGCAATAGGGGTTTCCCTAATTCTGGCGGCTTTAACACAAGAGGATTGAGCAAATATTTCTTGATGCGTTCGAACGATTGCTGACACTCTAGTCCCCATTCGAATTTCACTCCTTTTCTGAGCAAATGATTGAAAGGCTCACATCTCATGGCCAAATTGGATATGAATCGCCGAATTGATTGCATGCGTCCCTGAAGGCTACGCAATTCTTTCAGATTAGTCGGGGGAGACATGTCAATGATAGCTTTGGCCTTAGCGGGATCAACTTCTATCCCCTTTTTGCTGACTAGAAAGCCTAACAATTTGCCAGATTCGACTCCAAAAACACATTTTTGTGGATTGAGTCTTAGCTTGTAAAGAATGAGCCGCTTGAAAACTTGATTGAGAGTTTCGATGCGATCTTCTTCTTCTTTGGATTTTACCAGAATATCATCGACATAGGCATCCATGATTTTGTGCATCTGATCATGGAAAATGACGGCCATAGCACGCTGATAAGTGGCTCCAGCATTCTTAAGCCCAAATGGCATGACTGTATAACAAAAAGTGCCCCAAGGAGTAGTGAAAGATGTCTTGGACTGATCACGAGCGGCCAACTTGATCTGATTATATCCGGAATATCCATCCATAAAAGAGAACATAGCGTGACCTGCTGTGCTATCAATCAAAAGATCAATATTAGGAAGTGGATAATCATCCTTAGGAGTCGCTTTATTGAGATCTCTGAAGTCGATGCAAATTCGAACTTTACCATTTTTCTTACGAACAGCAACAATATTTGCTAGCCAATCTGGATAGTCAATGGTTCGAATGAACCCTGCTTTGAGTAGGTCTTCTAGACCTTCCTTAACTTGTTGTTCCACTCGAGGATCCATCTTTCTCAGTTTCTGCTTAACCGGCTTGACATTTGGTTTTAGGATGAGACGATGCTCAACCAATTTGGTATCTAGACCTGGCATGTCCTCATACGTCCACGCGAACACTTCTTCATGTTGCTTGAGAAAACGGGTGAGCCATTCTTTCTCTTTCAGGCTCAAACAGCTGCCAATCTTGAGAATTTTAGGATCGTCTTCTGATCCAATATTGATATCCTCAGTCGGATCCTGAACTAAGGATGATGGCTCATCTTGTTTCTGAATTGCTGCAAATTCTGGTAATTCTTGAAGAGCTGAATCAAATTCTGCAGGTTCTTCTGACTGCTTTGTAATCTGACTACATTCTGCTCTTATTTTAACCTGATGAATCACTGTTGGCTTTGAAAAGGCCTCTGGATTAAGAACGAGCTTCTTGATAGATCGGGAAGACATTCTGAAAATTGGAGAATAAATCGATTCAGAAAAATCTCCTATCATAAAACAAATTACTTTTGTTAAGAAAATATTTTGAAAGATAAAAGAGAAGAATAATGGCAAATTTTCAAAGATTTGATAACGAGAAGTAAAGAGACAAATGGCATCCAGATAGACAAATGAAATTTTCAACTTTATTGAAAGATTGAATTGAGGACAATGATTGAAATGAAACGGGATATCATCCTAAATGTGAAAACAAAAGAATAGAAATGAAAGACAAGCAGATGCCCTTAGTGCGTCCCTTTGATAAAGATAGTGCCCTTCTGAGATCTTCTGCCACTAAAGCCCAATCCGGCCCTCTGAGGATAGTGCTGAGGAATTACTGGCTCGAGACGACCATTCCCATTTTTTCCCAGGCCTTGAAAAGGCTGATAACCATGCTTTACTAATAGATCAAATCCCTTTTTGGCCTTCATAAATTGGGAGAATAGTGGATGATCTTTGAATGTACTATAGTCAATTTGTCCTCCAATCTTGAAAAACTGTGGACCTCTCCATCGAGTCATGGCCACTGTATGTGCTGGCTGTTCAGCCGTCTGCAGTATTCCTGAATTTTCTTCAAAGCTGACCTCATCAATGCCCCTAATGCTAGGGATATCAGTAGTGAAAGTGGGCCTAGGAACCATGGGTTGTGCAAGCCTCTTCTCCGGATCCTCGCCCAAGACTGTTGTGATCATTCCACCTTTTGACAACTTGACACACTGATGCAAAGTAGACGGCACCGCGTTCGTGTTGTGAATCCACGGTCGTCCCAACAACAGATTATACGTTGGGGGTACATTGACCACATGAAAGAGGACAGAGTGGACCGAGTAGTCAATGAAAATTTCCAAGAAAATTTTCCCTTTAGCTGTCTGGCCATGATTATCAAACCCGTAGATAGTGATCGGGTCTGGGATATATTCCTCTTCTCTAATGCCCAAAGCTTTGGCTGTCATTTCTGGGCATATATTGAGGCTGCTGCCTCCATCTATCAGCACATGAGGAACAGTCATTCCTCTGGCTCGAATCACAACATACAAAGCGTTGTTGTGAAACACATGCGGCTTAGAAAGATCTTCATCCGAGAAAGTGATTGGAGCATTTGTCATGGCCTGATTGACTATCTGGGCCATGTCTTCAGGAGTTATGCTCGGTTTCACTTTGATTTTCCGCAACAGATCATTCAACACTTGCTGGTGCTTGGCGGAAGCTTGGGCTAAATCCAAGATTGAGACATTGGATAATGCAGTAATCGGCTTTGGTGCCGATGTCTCACCTTTCTCCGGAGCGGGCTTAATAAAGTGCTTAGAGAGCCATGGCATTCTTTTAGCCACCTCAGGAGATACCCCAGTGGGTTTATCAGATACTTTCATTTTACCAAAAGCTGCAATGAGATCCATTTTCTGAGCTTTGGACTGAGCCTGCTGCAGCACAAGGACCTGATGTTGGACTTGCATATCCCTTTTAGAGCATGGCCTAATATGCTCCTGCGGCTGAAAAGGCTGTTCAGAGATGACCGTCGTAGAATGATGGGGAAAGGGTTTCTTTAGAATATCCATATTTTCATCTTCGGCACCCTCTACCAGAAGATTCTTGTCGATGAGATCCTGAACAATATTCTTGAGAACGAAGCAGTTCTCAGTATTGTGCCCCACTGTTCTGTGAAATTTACAAAATTGATCTTTGAATTTTCCCATGGGAACAGGGGGATCGGCCAGCCTAGGCAGTTTGACCATCTTCTTGGTCAACATATACTCGAGCACAGTCTCGAGGGATTGGTCTAGTGGAGTGAATTTCCTGTCATAACTCCACCCTTCATGCTTTACTTTTTCTCGGGGCTTCGGTCCCTGTTCTGATTGAAGTGGCTTATTGTATTGAGGCACTGACTTGCCTTTCTGATCGTTCTTGTTGGAACTTCCTGCCCCATAATAGAAATCTTTGTTCTGCCCCTTACAGTGGTTCCAATTATTATTTCTGACAGAATGAGTGAAGTGAGTCTTCTTCTTCTGCTCAGTTTGGCCATTGTTCTTAGTAAAGGTGAAGCCTTCATAGAAACCATTTTCCATGCTCAACTCGAGCCATTCAGCTCGCTCTGTCAGTTCAATGAATGTCCTTGATGGTGCAGTAGAGATGAGACCTCTTAGAGGCTGTGAGAAGTTACTCAGAATTAGGGACAAAGCATGTCCCTCTGATATGGGGTCCCTCATCTTGTTGCAAGCTGACCTCCATCGGTGGATAAAATCTCTGGCCTTCTCATTTTCTCTCTGTTTAAGGCCGCAAAGATGGCTGAGGGTGGGAAGTGCCTCAGCATTGAAGAGAAATCGCTCAATGAACATGTTTACCACTTTGTCAAATTCCTTCAACTTAATTGGATTTACATGCTCCGAGTACCATTTAGCTGCGGTTCCCTCCAGACTGCGAGAGAAACATAGGAAAAGTGCACGGTTGTCTCGTTTGAATCTGGAGCATTCAGCGAAGAACATGGCGAGATGAGCTTTAGGATCGCCAGAACCATCGAATTTGATAAACTTTCTGGGGAGATTCTCGAGATTGTCGTCCCCATCCAAACCATCATAGAAGTCTTCGCTGGTGAAGACTTTTTTGCCCTTGTCACGGGCCTGCAGGTCTCGAAGCATTCTGACCACATCTTTGAACTGCGGCTGGTTAGAGTCATTGAGAGATTGCTCTTTGAATTTGTGGGCTGACCCCTGCCCCTGGGTAGACTTGCGGAATGCCTGATGGGTCTCAAACTCTTCATCTGAATCTTCCACTGATTCCTTTTCATCAGTTGCATCAACATGCTGGGCAGGCTTCTTGGATATCTTCAAGGCTTTCTTGACTGCCCGGCCTTTTGTCTTTTGCTTCACCTGTGCTTTCTCTGTACTGGCTTCAGCTTGTTCTGCCAGCATTTTAGTCATCATCTTCTTAAACATGGCATACATTTGAGGATCAATGTCATCCTCAACCTGTTGCCCCTGATTTTTGCCTGAGCGCGGGGAATCCATTTCTTCGTCTGAAGCTGTCGAATATGCGATTCCCTCGACTGGTGCAGTCTTCTTCCCTGACCTTGTTTGAACCATTGACTGTCACGAAGGCTCTCTGCAGAGCAAAATCGATGGTTAGGCTTTTGAGAGAGATTTTGATTGGAAGAAAATATTCGCTGAGAATTTTGGTAGACAATTTGAAAGAATATCCCATTACTAGGGATTGAGTCGTCGCGGGGATTACGACAATTGCGTTGTCATTCCTTTGCAAAGAAAATAAACAACTGAAAATTTAAGCCTTGTTACCTAGGCGAGGTCGTCAAACCAAGAATTGAAGAATTTGCAAGATTTTTATTTATTGAAAGAAAACATGATTGCATCAATAATAAACTTGAGAAAGAGGGGGCGGACAGACAATTTGCCACCACTCTTTATAACTAGCAGAGACACGAGGACCGGGAAAAAGCGGAAGAGTAACAAAAGAGTCCCAGCCATATCTGGCAGAATGGTATGCTCCGGACCACTGTGCTGATGTAAGGTCGAACTCTGGCAAGACTCCTGATAGCAGCCGCATCTCTATGTGCTTCTGTCTCTGAGAAAACTGTCGAACACACCGCTCCGGATGATAGTAAGCACAGAAGAATGGACCAAGCAACTTGAATCTCTTGCCATATGCATAGGTGTATCTGGGAGGCGATAATTCTCGATCAAAATAGTCCCACACCACTTCTTCTTCCTGCAGATAGTCGATCAGGAATCGGTACCGCGCAACTGGAAGGAGCTCCTTACCGTTGTATCTGAATGAACTAGCTCTGGTTGGTACATGCTGAAGGAACCAAGATTGAAGAGCATAAGTACATCCCTCGACTAAGATGGACTCTCCAAGTGTGAAGCGGGTCAGTCCTCTGTATAGAAAAGCAAGCGCGGCCATGGCTATCGAGAGACGGCTGGTCTGTCGACTTCCCCATCTTCTCAAAAGTTGAACTATTCTGACATCCACATAATTTTGTCCATCTGGAAAGAAAGCAAGTCCCACAGTACACAAAACCATCGCATGCTGAATTCTCTCTCGAGCTGTCCTGGACAACAAGCTGACTTCTGCGAATTCTCCATACTGTCGGTAGATCTCGATCAGACTCACGTATTCATTCCCATTTTCTTCAATCAGTGGCCAAGACTTGCGCCCTGTCATGCGAGCTACGGCATCTTTGGGGTCCAGACCCTTGACATTGATCAGAAACTGCTGCTCTAACGGATCTCCAGGCTGACCGGCTGGCTCAGACAGTCCCATAATCTCTGAGAATTCATCCATCAGTATTGTCATCTCGCCCCACGGGAACCAGAACGTGCAAGTGCGCGGATTCCACCGCTCCGCCAGTGCATGAATCAGATTGCCGTTGACTGTCAACTTTCCCACTGCAGATGCCAATTCCAACCCACAATCGCTCAAGTGGTCCGGAAACATACAAGAGAAATTTTTGAACCAGACATAATACCACCGGGGGAAGAAGGGTTCGGTGCTAAGAGATCGATGCTCAGGAAGACTTTGTTGCACCTCATAGGAGATGTGACCCTCAGGAAAAACAGAATCGAGCTGACTGGATGCCATTGGACTGAAAGACAAGAAGACTGGAATTAGACTTTGGAAAAATATAAGAAATTTGAAAATTGCAGGCAGGATAAAATGAAGGCTGGAAATTCGAAGTCCAGAGGAACGAAAGAATGGAAAATTTCCTGGAGTTTTGAAGGAAAAGGTGGATAATTTTGAAAAATCGTCCAGGGTTTTTGAGAAAAAGGAGATATTTCATAAAAGATGAAAAATGAGGTATTTTGGAAAATTGTTTGGTATTTTGGAAAACTTGGGAAAAATATGAGAAAATAAGGCGAAAATGAATATCATATATTCAATTACAAACAATTATGCACATACATCAATCCCTAGGAAGCCAACTCTAAATGCATTGATTTTGAAAGAGCTTTAGGACCCTAATCCTGACTCTAGGCTTAGATCAACTGTGTCCAATCATGCTATGCCGATATACTCGAGCCGAGGCTCGATGTACGTGGCATAAAACTCATCTCCGGGTCTAGGCTTGTGTTTTCCCAACATCCTTGAGCGCCTGCCGATATACGTTGGACTATGGCCCTTGGTACGTGGCAGGGGGGCGTTAGCCCAAATAAGTGGCCCAGTTGTGAGGCTCTGTCCCGAACTATGGTTCTGGAAGAGAGCCCAGCAACGTGAAGACCGGGTAGACATAGGTGGGGTGGTTTTTGAAATATGATCACATGCAGGCAAACAGAGGGCTCTAAGTCCTAAAGAGATAGAATTTTGAAAACTTTTGAAGAAGCAAACATTATTTTCATACAAGTCCTAGATTGAGGAGTGTTGTATTTCAGACCTAAGTCTATGTGAGCATGCATAATTCTCCTCAATATGGTCCTACCAAACCATGCCTAGTCTACATGCAATCCATGTCAGCTGGGTTCAAGTCTAGGCTCCTAGGTTCACATGATATCAGAAATTAAAGCTGACATTTCATAGAACATAATTTTGACAATTGGGCTAAGTTAAAGCACATAATTGATCAGGCGAGGACAGGTCCCATCTCGGTCGCCAAACCTGTTATCATCGCAAAATTTTTCCCCTCCCTTGCGAGAGAGAAACGAATTTGCGAGTCAAACTCGACCAAAGTTTTGAAAATGATTTTGAAAATTTACTCGCCTCCGTTTTTAAAATTTGCAGGAAAATTCCGTGGAATGGGATCCGCCTGTCGGTACGAGGTTCAATCGTTCCTGGCACCTTTACCAGGGGTAATTGAACCAAGGACCAATTATGTGCTCTAACTTGATTCAAGTATCTAAATTATGCTCTATTTTTCCTAGAATGCACAAAGAATCAGGCTTATGCTATGGAATTTTGAAAATAATGCAAGTTTAAAAAAAAAATATGATGTTTGCTTTGGAAAATTGAAATATGCTGGAAAAGTGATTGAAAAAGTACTTGAAATTGAATCCTTGGGAAAATCATTGAATTTCATTGGAAATCAAAAATTTGCATTGGAAAGTGATTTCTCAGGAAAACTTGAACTTTGGAAAATCGATTTTGAAATTTGGAATTGCTTTTCTGAGAAAATGGTTTTGAGAATTCTGAGAAAATCAAGAAATTCATTGGAAAATGACTTTTGAAATGGAAAATGAATTCTCAAGAAAACTGGAAAATATGAGAAAATAAATTTCTAAAAACTTGGGATTTTGAAATTTGAGAATTTGAAAACATAGGAAAATCTTGATTTGAACTTGGGAAATGCTTTGAAATGTCATTTGAAAACTTAGGATTTTGAGAAAATCAGATCCTGAGAAAGACTTGGAAATTCTTGAGAAAATTGAATTTTCTGAAATTGAAATTGGAAAATGAGTTTGAAATAATGCAATTTGAATGATATGAATGAATGAATATGAATTTGAAAAGGGAATTTCATTGAGGAATTGGGAAATCCTTTTGAAACTTTGAAAAATGCAGTGCATTTTGAAGTTAGCCTAAGTGTGTAGGCTGAATGTGGCTAATACGAAGATCATAAATCTTGGTTTTCTTCGTATTCTGACTATGGCCATAAATACGAATCCCACCGAGTTTATAAACTCCATAAAAGCTTGTGCACGTGCCATTCGTGTAAACCATAGTGAATTTGAAACAAATATGCATGAATCATACATCACATATTAAAATTTGCATAAATTAAACTATATGCAATGCAACCCTATTCTAAGCAGAAATATAACTCTTATTCCAAATTATTACATTTGATGTTACATTGAATTGAAATAAAATAAGAAAATAAAATCTTCTTCTTGAATATTCCTGCAAAACTAGAAAACAAGGTTAGCACAAAAATGTAGGTTTTTCTGAATTTATCCGAAAATATGGGAAATTATCGGATATTATTCAGATATAAACCCAAAATCATACCCCCTTTGATATAAACATGATGAATAATGAATAAATTTCGAAAATAAACTTGAAAATTCGAAATTGGGGTCAAAATGACCAAAATACCCCTGATGACCTTGAAATCAGGGTTTTCTGAAAGAATTTTTGTAAATTTTGGAAATTTGAAAATCAAATGAAATAAATCAAACATAATATGATGAAATATGATGATATGCATGAAATTTTGGGAGAATTAGAAATTGAAATTTCGAAATTTAGGTCAAAATGACCAAAATACCCCCAATAACAAGACTATGGCCTTGAAACCAGGGTTTTCTGAAATAAATTTTGCAAAATTGAAAAATATGAAATGCAAAGGAGATTAAAATTAAGCCTAATATGATTCTACATGCTTATGTACATGATAAAAACCCTAAAATGGCGAAAATATCATAAAATATCGAATTTAACCTGATTTTCGCTTCTGAATTTAAAGATAAACTAACACATGGAGCAAATGAACTTGGAATTAAACCAAATTTGGAATGGACACCTAAAATAACCCTAAAAATAGAATGGAGCTCGAAAATCTAATTTTGTTTATATTTTTAAATATGGAAATTCAAATAAAAACCCTAAATTTCATGATTTTTGCCTAAAATATTGATTCTAAAGGGGATTTAGGATATCAAACTTCCATAAAAATTTCCCAAATTTTATGGGATGATAGATGACAGTAAGGCAAGGATTTTTGCCTTTTACACTTTCTGGTTTTGACCTATGGTCGGAGCTGTACCACTCCGGCAAGTCGGATCGGAATCCGGCGACTCTAGTAAATGAAGGAAACAGACAGGTTTCGGTAGAAAATGTGGTAAAAATGGCAGACAGATGGGAAAATGGCTGAAATTGTGGGAAAATGTCCCTGATAAATAGAGGAATATTTGATCTTTTTACAGAATTGGGATTCGGGTTACGGTTTGGAAAAGGGCATGCTGTTATCAGAGACCTAAATCTCTGGAATTTCTGGACATTGGAATCTGTTAGACAGAAAAATAAAGTCCGGGAAAAATAATGAAACAGATCCAAAAATTCCCAAATTTTGGGAAATTGCAGAACATTATGTTAGGAAAAACTTTCATGTTGAAAGTTTTTGCAGACAGGCTATAGATTGAACAGACTCGATGTATTAGGGTATGTCTGTACCCTGACACAGGAAAATCAAAATTTTCCCAGGGGTCTGGGAAATCCGATTTTTGACAGAGGTCAAAACTTATTGGAAAAAGCTCAAAATTTCCAGATCATTAGTAGATTCAATCCTGAATCCACTGTGATTTTTATAGAATGATTCGAATCCCACATAAGGGTGAATCCGAAGTTTTTTGTCTGCTAAAGCAGGAATTGAAATTTCTGGATGACAGAAAACCCGATTTAGAGTTTGGTTGGTTTAGAAAGGTTCCGAAACCCGAATTGAATCAAAGTTTTGACAGTACGACAAAGACATGTAAACCTAACTACTCTAAAATTTACAAAATTTTTAAATGCATAAAATCACATAAATTGCTGTATGGACTTTGTCTAAAAACTAAAATTTTACAAATTTTAAACTAAGTAAAGCATGGTTCATATATAAAACGAAATAACTAGCAAAACGAATTAATCTAAGTGCATGCAAACATAAGATGACATGAATCATAAAACTAAAACCTAAATCGAGGAGGATATGATCAATTTAATATTGGCTCTCCAAAATGAGAGATTCGATCCATTGAGTGGACGGATCTTTTCATTTTTTAGCCTACACATAAAGCACAAGTTTTGTATTTATCTATATATATATATATGTATATATATATATATAGAGAGAGAGAGAGAGATTAAATGAGAGTTTTCAACAATATGAAACCAGCTTTGGTCTGATCTCACGTTGTGTTTAAATAAACCATGTGATAAATATCTTAAAAAAAAATGAAAGCCAAAGGGTAAAGCAACACTTTACCTTGAGAGAGGGCTGGAAGATGGGGATGGCTTGGATGTGGAGCAGCTGCTGCCAGGCGTGAGGGAGGTGTGGCTGTTGGCTGGGAGCTTGAAGGTGATGCTTCCAAGTGGAGACCGGCTGAAGCAAGGTGGAGGCTGCAGCTGTTTGTTGAAGCAGATGGTGGCTTGAACCGGCTAGGCGTGGAGGCTGCAGCTGGAGATGACCGGAGGTGCTGGTTGGAAGTGTAAGCTGTGGCTGTTGTGGCTGTAGCAGCCAAGAGAAGGGAAGGAGAGAGCTAAAGTGGGAGAGAGAGAGAGGCGTGAGATGGGAGAAGAGCCTTAAGTGGCTTCTTCTTTTTTTCTTTTTTTTCTTTTAACCAACCCCAACTTAGGTCTTTAATCAGCCTCAACTTAGGGTTTTTAGGGGTTAATGAAAAGAGAGGGAAAGAGTGTACGTGAATGGGCTGGAGAAGGGAAAGGAAGGAAGGGAAGGGAAGAAGAAAAGAAAGGGAAGAAGAAGAAAAAGAAAGAAAAGGGAAAAAGAAAGGAAAGAAAGAAAAGGAGGGAAAAAGGAAAAGGGAAAGAAAAAAATGAGAAAATGGAAAGTGGGGCTGGAGGCTTGGGTGACCACCTTGTGGGTCCCACCTCCTCTCTAAAAAAATAAAAAAAATAAAAATCAATAAAAACAAAAACAAACAAATAAAAAGAAGCCTTTTTTTTATATAAAATAGAAAAGTAAATGAATGGGCCATCTCAGAGCGGGTCCAAATTCCACATTTGAAATTCATTTTGATGATTAGAGGGGTAAAATAGTCTTTTTAGAAAGTTTCTAGACGAAACGAGCTATTTTTGGCAGTTTTGAAAACGAGCTCGGATTTTGAAGTTCAATACCCCGTTGCGAAGCAAATCCAGAGTAGAATTTAAAAATGTAATTTTGAAAGAAAACCATATTGTTTTTCTCGAGAAAATGCTTCAGACCGAAACGAGCTATTTTTGGCAGTTTTGAAACGAGCTCGGATTTTGAATTTCAATATCCCATTGCGAAGCAAATCCAATGTAGAATTTAAAAATATATTTTTGAAAGAAATCCATATTGTTTTTCTCGAGAAAATGCTTCCAACCGAAATGAGCTATTTTTGGCAGTTTTTGAAACGAGCTCAGATTTTGAAGTTCAATAGCTCATTGCGAAGCAAATCCAGTGTAAAACTTGAAAATTTGATTTTGAAAGAAATCCAGATTATTTTTCTTGAGAAAATATTTTCAAATTTAGACTCCCGGGGTGAAAATGTCAATTTTGGAAACCCGAGGTTTGAAATTGATTTCTGAAAACTTTTTAAAACTCAATCTGGATTGAAATTTATAAAACTGGAGTTCTGGACTTCGAAAATGAAATGAAATGTGATGAAATGCTAAGAAATGATATGAAATGATGAGAAATGACATGCGAAATGCAGACCCTGATTGGAGAATTTTAGATGTTAGACCCCGATTGGCAGCTGTACCAGTTTAAAAAGCATTAAAATTGATAAAATTTGCAAAATAGCTCAAGAAATGGTTTTCGGGACTCTACTGGATCAGAGTGACACTGAAAATTGAGGTTCGAGCTGGATTGAACTGAAATGAGCTGGATTGAGCTGAGTTTTAGAGTTTCAGAACTCAAATGAACTGACCAGGCACTGACTCAACTGACCTTTCCGACTGAATTTTCAAGAAAAGCTGTCATTTTTAGCGAAATGGTACGGAATGGTCACTGGAGTGAAGTGAATTACGAACTTGAGCTGACTTTGAGCTAAAAAAAAAGGTCAATAATACTGACATGAACTAAAATCGAAGCTCGAACACTAGCTCAATTGGCTGAACTCAGCTCAATTTCAGCTGAAAGAGCTGAAATGGACTAAAATGGGCTCCTAGACACTTGGAAAGGCTTTTGAACTGAAATTGGAGCGCTTGAACTCGTGGTGAGCTCAAGTTAGACTCTGGGGAGTATGACTGACTATGAATGACTGACTCAGAGACAATTGGCCTGGATTTGAGTGAGAAGTAAGCTCATTTTTGAAGAAATGATCCCATTTTGGCAGGAATGGTCAGAAATGAAAATGGTTTATTCCTTATGAGATCAGATGAGCTTGAGATGACTGATATTCTAACTGTCTTGAACTGACCAATGAGCTTGGTTGACTCCGACTGACTGGGGTCTGGGATGACCTAGGGGTAAAATGGTAATTTTCCTAATGAAAATGGGTATAATGGTGATTTTCTGAAACTGACTCGGGGTTTGACTCCTACACTGACCTAACAGGGTTGGCACTGAACAAGGAGGATTGTTTGAGAATGAGTGAGGAAAATTTGGGGTGTTTACAGATGCCCCTCTTTGCTACTAAGCCGGCTTGAAGACGAGCTTAGTGGCAAAGAAAAACACACCAAATTTGGGCTATAAAAATGCCCCAGTTAGAAGGATCTGACTGGATATGAAGAGATTTAGCCCTGATGAAAATGGTAGATATGAAATGGAGAATGAAGAGGAAAGAATTTACTTCAAAAGAAGTGATATTCAGGTTTTGCCCTTAACCTGGATGGGATAGGAAATACCTCGTGTAGAAACGAAGCTCAGGTTTGACCCTTAACCTGACCGGAAAATGAAATACCTCATCAAAGGAGGCTCAGGTTTGTACCCTTATCCTGATTGGGCAGAAAATGAAATACCTCATCAAAGGAGGCTCAGGTTTGTACCCTTATCCTGATTGGGCATAAAATGAAATACCTCATCAAAGAAGGCTCAGGTTTGTACCCTTATCCTGATTGGGTAGAAAATGAAATACCTCATCAAAGGAGGCTCAGGTTTGTACCCTTATCCTGATTGGGTAGAAAAATGAATGGAATCCTCGAAGGAAGAAACCATGATGGAACCTTCGGATTTCCGCACAATGAATCCGATAGGGGTTTTGCAAAAGGATGAAATTGGAGTCCCTAAAGCTTGAAAAGGGGTTTGATTTTGGGCGCCTCATTGCTGAGACTAAATAACTTTTGAAATTGGTGACCTTTTGCGAGAAAATGATTGGTGGCTTAACCTCAAGCCGAAATTGGACTGTCTATGGTGGGACAGTGGGGACACAGGGAAGTGTGCGAATCTGAGAGCCCATGCGCTCAGATTATACCAACAGAAGGGAAGGAATCTTGAAAACTCCCATTATCAAGTCCTTAAAAGGGATAACAACTTATGTCAGGATGCGCCAAAGATGAACCTCAAGCTCTCGCTTCACGCCAGGATAGCTAGAAAATATTATCAAAATGTTGAAAATTATTGTTGATTCGAAATAATTGAAAGTGATGCACATTGCTTTGAAAATATTCCCTCTTTTCTACCTGAAGTATTATCTCTGATTGGGCTTAACTTCGCAAAATCAAGATTCGAATTCAAATTGCTTGCAATTGGCTTTCTTTCAAGGAAGCTATCAATTTCCCTGATATGAGCAGAAAAGAGAGTATTCTTGATATTGTGAAAGCAATTTGTGAAAGAATATTGATAATAGAATTTCACAAAATTTAAAGAAGATTCTTTGGCAAATTTGGCAGTCTGATATCCTGGGATTCTTTTCTCATGATGATCTTTTTGCCCACTTTTTTTTCTTTATTGGCAGAATTAGAGCTCTCTTGGGCTTTTGGGGATTTTATTACATCATCCTTCATTTTGGAGATGTCCTGACTTTTCTCTCTTTTTTTTTTTTTGGAAGGGTACGTCACAAACTCCTTCATCTTGGAGATGTTCTGATCCTTCTTTTTCTCTTAGGGATTATATTGACGGTTATTGACTCATTGGTTGAAAATCTCTTGATGATAGCGGAAATTAAATATCCTTTAGGGTTTGTCGGGAGGCTCATCACAGTCGCCTTCATCTTGACGGTGCTCTGAACTTTCCCTGGAAGGATCCGTCACAAACTCCGTCATCTTGGAGATGATTCAAATCTTCTTTGGCCCCGGGGGTCTACTCGCATAATTCGTCTTCATCTTGACGACAGTTGTGAGATCCCTTTTGCAGATATTTAATTGCAGCTTTAGGTGATTGAGGAGATATAGAGATTGAATGGATTTTTCTGTATCACCCAGGATATTTCGACTGCTTTATTTTCCAAGAATGATCTTTAAAAATGTGCCATTGACTGCGATCAATACCGATCACTTATGGCTTTGCAACAATATTGAATTTCCTTTGCTGGCCATATCGAGGATTTATTCTTCATCCTTTTGGTTGGCCAATAGAAAGAATTTGAATTTTGAATCCTTCTTCGCGAAAGCTTTGTCCTTTCGAAAGTAATACTGAAGGTATTCTGAAGTAATGTTTTTGTATAGTAAAAATTTTGAAATCAACAAATATTTAATGACAAATTGGCAAAATGTTCTTGAAATCCTTGGTGAGAGCGAGCATCTGAAGCACAACGCAACGCACCCATGACAAAAAAAAATTCTTCTCCTTTCCCCAAAGGAGAAGATTCAGAAATTGGAAATAGGAATTACTCCTCTCTTCCCTGAAGAGGAGGTGTTTGCAAAACGAACTTTCAAAGAGAAATTAAGCTTTCGTCAAAACTTCCTAACATTAGGCTTCTCTTATGGAAAGGGGGCCGGTAATGATGAGGTCGGTGAATTGGTCATGAAGGAACGAGTCCATCACACTCTCCATGAAAAGAGGGTCCTTCATGATGAAAAGGCCTAGTTTGAAATTGCGGTCACAAGGAAAGTGAGCTTCCGTCGAAGCTCTCCCTGAATTAAGGGTTCCTTGTATGAAATTGGAAATTTGTTTTGCAAAACGGTTCACATATACACGAGTCCCTTCAAACTCTCCCTGAAAAGGGGCTAGGTGAACAAAGGATAGCATGCGAAAAGAACGAGCTCCCTTGAACTCTCCCTGTACAAAGGGTCTCTCGCAACAGGAAATGATTGGAATTGGTATGAAATTGGAATTTGGAAAATTTAAAATTTTGAAATTTGGAATTTGAAATTGGAAATTTGGAAATTGATATTTGGAAACTGGAAATTGATTGACTCGAAGGTCAAAATTGGTTGACCCAAAAGTCGAAATTGGAAATTTGGAATTTAAAAATTGGAAATTGGAAATTGGAAATTGGGAAATTGATTGACCCGAAGGTCGAAATTGGAAATTTGGAAATTGAGTGGCTCGAGGGCCGAATTGGTAATTGAAATTTGAACTTTGATGAATGATCAACACAAAGACTGAACCCGAGAGGTTGACTTTTGAAAATATGTCAACATAGACATTGGATTTTAAAAATATATCAGTTCGAGCACTGGATTTTGGAAGTGTACCAGTTTGAGCACTGGCTTTCAAAATTGTACCAGTTCAAGCACTGAGTTTTGAAAATATACCTTGTTTTTAATTTGAAATTTGAATTTTTAAAAGAGACCTATGCTCTTAAAGTATTTGGGAATTGTAACGAGAATGATTGTCGGGGTCTCAGGATTATCCCTTATCCTGAATGGGTAGCGAACTTGATGCAAATGCATGCCAATGAATGCAGATGTATGCAAATATGAAAATGATATAAATGAATGCACATGCGTGCAAAATGAGAGATTTGTTTATCCTGCCTGCATACAGGATATTTGTAGATAAAAACAAAATTTTTAAAAAAAATGCCCCAGTAAAACTAGGAAAGGAGATTTTAACCATTATTGAACAAAATTTGGAGGAATTACAAAGAATAAGACATGGTTTAAGTATAGAATTTTTTCAAATGCCGAGCATTGATGGGATCTGGTAATTCCACTCCGTCAGCATTTATGAGCCGATATGAATTACGAGGTAATGCCTCTTTGACAACATAGGGACCTTCCCAATTTGGTGACCACTTGCCACCTGGGCGGTGCTTGAGATAAGCCGTTGACCTGAGCACTAGATCATTGACTCGAAATTTTCTTTCAATGACTGATTTTGCATATTGTCTGGCTATCTTCTGACGATACGATTGAGCGTGCTCTGCTGCTCTGAGTCTTCTTTCGTCTAGCAAATCAAGTTGTACTAGCCGCTGTTGTTGATACTGATCAAGAGGTAATTCGAGAAGTGATGCAAATTTCAGAGCAGGTTTCTGAACATGTAGAGGCAATACTACTTCGGTTCCGTAGACAAGTTCTGACGGAGTAGCATTAGTTGGAGTTCGAATGGTGGTTCGATATGCCCACAATGCATCATGAATCTTCTCATGCCAGTCACGACCTGTTTCCAAAGTTCGCTCCAGGATTCGAATCAAAATCTTATTGGTGGCCTCTGCTTGGCCATTTCCTTGAGGATAATAAGGAGAGGAGAAATGATGATGAATTTTGAACTTCAAACAAAAAGTCCTCATTTTCTCATTCTTGAAATGACTGCCATTATCTGACACAATATCATGTGGTATGCCGAAACGACATAGGATATTCCTATGGATGAACGAGACCACATGTCGACCTTCTACTGTGCGTAGAGTGACTGCTTCTACCCATTTAGTAAAATATTCTGTTGCAGCAAGAAAATATTTATGGCCATTTGAAGCAGAAGGAGTAATGGGGCCAACAACATCAAAAGCCCACATAGAAAATGGCCATGGTGAGACGACAGATTGCAAATATGTCGCTGGCGCATGAATGGAAGGTGCATGCATCTGGCATTGAACGCACTTCTTCACAAAATGATAACAATCTTGTTGCATAGTTCTCCAGTAATAGCCTGCTCGGATGATTTGTTTGACGAGAGTTTGGTAGCCAACATGACCACCGCAGATACCTTCATGTGCTTCTTCCACAACTTCTTTGGCTTCTTCTTCGTCCAAACATCTGGAATATTCAGAGCTGAATCCACGACGATAAAGGACGTCGGCAAGAATAAAATATCGCGCAGACATGCGCTGAATTGCTCGCCGCTCTTTCTTTGAGAGTTCTGGAGGAAATTCGCCAGTTTCAATGAAATTCTTGATGTCATGATACCAGGGCTTCTTCTTTTGCTCCGCCTGGTTTACCTGCTCTACTGGGACGAAAGCAGGTTGATCAAGTCTGCCAATTTCAAAGGAGCGACAAGATTCTTCGTTCCTGAAAGACATGATGGATCCCAGATTGGCTAAACTGTCTGCAATTTGATTGAAATCTCTCTTGACATGGAAAAGTTGGAATTCTTCGAAATTGCTAACAAGAGCTGAGACGATCTTCTGATAAGGAAGTAACTTCTGATCCTTCACTTGCCATTCAGCTAAGACTTGATTGACGACGAGCAAAGAGTCGCCATAAGCATGCACTCTTTTGACATTGAAGTCTCGTAGAATTTTCAGACCTTGTATCAAAGCTTCATACTCGGCCATATTATGAGTGCACTGAAAATCTAATTTGAGAGAAAAGGGGATCATCTCCTTCTCAGGTGTGATCAACAGAATCCCGATTCCTATGCCTGCCATATTCTTGGAACCGTCAAAGAATAAATTCCAAATTGGGGATTGTTGAATATTGCAGATCCGCTCATCGGGGAAATCATCCTCGACTTTAACATCTTCTGCTAAAGGAAAATCTGCTAATTGATCTGCAATTGCTTGGCCCTTGATAGATTGCTGAGAGACATATTCCAAATCGTATTGCATCAATAAAACCTGCCATTTGGCAATCCGTCCACTGAGGAAGGGTTGCTCTAGAATATACTTGAGAGGATTTAATTTGGATAGGATCTTGACTTCAGATGTCAACAGATAGTGTCTCAATTTCTGACACATCCAAACCAGAGCTAGACATGTCTTCTCTATCTGAGAGTATTTCTTCTCATAATCAATGAAGGTTTTACTCACATAGTAAATGGCATGCTCTACCAGACTGCCTTTTTCGTATTGCGCCAAGAATCCGCCACAAGCCACTTGATTAACTGAAATGTATAGCAATAGGGGTTTCCCTAATTCTGGCGGCTTTAACACAAGAGGATTGAGCAAATATTTCTTGATGCGTTCGAACGATTGCTGACACTCTAGTCCCCATTCGAATTTCACTCCTTTTCTGAGCAAATGATTGAAAGGCTCACATCTCATGGCCAAATTGGATATGAATCGCCGAATTGATTGCATGCGTCCCTGAAGGCTACGCAATTCTTTCAGATTAGTCGGGGGAGACATGTCAATGATAGCTTTGGCCTTAGCGGGATCAACTTCTATCCCCTTTTTGCTGACTAGAAAGCCTAACAATTTGCCAGATTCGACTCCAAAAACACATTTTTGTGGATTGAGTCTTAGCTTGTAAAGAATGAGCCGCTTGAAAACTTGATTGAGAGTTTCGATGCGATCTTCTTCTTCTTTGGATTTTACCAGAATATCATCGACATAGGCATCCATGATTTTGTGCATCTGATCATGGAAAATGACGACCATAGCACGCTGATAAGTGGCTCCAGCATTCTTAAGCCCAAATGGCATGACTGTATAACAAAAAGTGCCCCAAGGAGTAGTGAAAGATGTCTTGGACTGATCACGAGCGGCCAACTTGATCTGATTATATCCGGAATATCCATCCATAAAAGAGAACATAGCGTGACCTGCTGTGCTATCAATCAAAAGATCAATATTAGGAAGTGGATAATCATCCTTAGGAGTCGCTTTATTGAGATCTCTGAAGTCAATGTAAATTTGAACTTTACCATTTTTCTTACGAACAGCAACAATATTTGCTAGCCAATCTGGATAGTCAATGGTTCGAATGAACCCTGCTTTGAGTAGGTCTTCTAGACCTTCCTTAACTTGTTGTTCCACTCGAGGATCCATCTTTCTCAGTTTCTGCTTAACCGGCTTGACATTTGGTTTTAGGATGAGACGATGCTCAACCAATTTGGTATCTAGACCTGGCATGAACTCATACGTCCAAGCGAACACTTCTTCATGTTGCTTGAGAAAACGGGTGAGCCTTTCTTTCTCTTTCGGGCTCAAACTGCTGCCAATCTTGAGAATTTTAGGATCGTCTTCTGATCCAATATTGATATCCTCAGTCGGATCCTGAACTAAGGATGATGGGTCATCTTGTTTCTGAATTGCTGCAAATTCTGGTAATTCTTGAAGAGCTGAATCAAATTCTGCAGGTTCTTCTGACTGCTTTGTAATCTGACTACATTCTGCTCTTATTTTAACCTGATGAATCACTGTTGGCTTTGAAAAGGCCTCTGGATTAAGAACGAGCTTCTTGATAGATCGGGAAGACATTCTGAAAATTGGAGAATAAATCGATTCAGAAAAATCTCCTATCATAAAACAAATTACTTTTGTTAAGAAAATATTTTGAAAGATAAAAGAGAAGAATAATGGCAAATTTTCAAAGATTTGATAACGAGAAGTAAAGAGACAAATGGCATCCAGATAGACAAAGGAAATTTTCAACTTTATTGAAAGATTGAATTGAGGACAATGATTGAAATGAAACGGGATATCATCCTAAATGTGAAAACAAAAGAATAGAAATGAAAGACAAGCAGATGCCCTTAGGTCGTCCCTTTGATAAAGATAGTGCCCTTCTGAGATCTTCTGCCACTAAAGCCCAATCCGGCCCTCTGAGGATAGTGCTGAGGAATTACTGGCTCGAGACGACCATTCCCATTTTTTCCCAGGCCTTGAAAAGGCTGATAACCATGCTTTACTAACAGATCAAATCCCTTTTTGGCCTTCATAAATTGGGAGAATAGTGGATGATCTTTGAATGTACTATAGTCAATTTGTCCTCCAATCTTGAAAAACTGTGGACCTCTCCATCGAGTCATGGCCACTGTATGTGCTGGCTGTTCAGCCGTCTGCAGTATTCCTGAATTTTCTTCAAAGCTGACCTCATCAATGCCCCTAATGCTAGGGATATCAGTAGTGAAAGTGGGCCTAGGAACCATGGGTTGTGCAAGCCTCTTCTCCGGATCCTCGCCCAAGACTGTTGTGATCATTCCACCTTTTGACCACTTGACACACTGATGCAAAGTAGACGGCACCGCGTTCGTGTTGTGAATCCACGGTCGTCCCAACAACAGATTATACGTTGGGGGTACATTGACCACATGAAAGAGGACAGAGTGGACCGAGTAGTCAATGAAAATTTCCAAGAAAATTTTCCCTTTAGCTGTCTGGACATGATTATCAAACCCGTAGATAGTGATCGGGTCTGGGATATATTCCTCTTCTCTAATGCCCAAAGCTTTGGCTGTCATTTCTGGGCATATATTGAGGCTGCTGCCTCCATCTATCAGCACATGAGGAACAGTCATTCCTCTGGCTCGAATCACAACATACAAAGCGTTGTTGTGAAACACATGCGGCTTAGAAAGATCTTCATCCGAGAAAGTGATTGGAGCATTTGTCATGGCCTGATTGACTATCTGGGCCATGTCTTCAGGAGTTATGCTCGGTTTCACTTTGATTTTCCGCAACAGATCATTCAACACTTGCTGGTGCTTGGCGGAAGCTTGGGCTAAATCCAAGATTGAGACATTGGATAATGCAGTAATCGGCTTTGGTGCCGATGTCTCACCTTTCTCCGGAGCGGGCTTAATAAAGTGCTTAGAGAGCCATGGCATTCTTTTAGCCACCTCAGGAGATACCCCAGTGGGTTTATCAGATACTTTCATTTTACCAAAAGTTGCAATGAGATCCATTTTCTGAGCTTTGGACTGAGCCTGCTGCAGCACAAGGACCTGATGTTGGACTTGCATATCCCTTTTAGAGCATGGCCTAATATGCTCCTGCGGCTGAAAAGGCTGTTCAGAGATGACCATCGTAGAATGATGGGGAAAGGGTTTCTTTAGAATATCCATATTTTCATCTTCGGCACCCTCTACCAGAAGATTCTTGTCGATGAGATCCTGAACAATATTCTTGAGAACGAAGCAGTTCTCAGTATTGTGCCCCACTGTTCTGTGAAATTTACAAAATTGATCTTTGAATTTTCCCATGGGAACAGGGGGATCGGCCAGCCTAGGCAGTTTGACCATCTTCTTGGTCAACATATACTCGAGCACAGTCTCGAGGGATTGGTCTAGTGGAGTGAATTTCCTGTCATAACTCCACCCTTCATGCTTTACTTTTTCTCGGGGCTTCGGTCCCTGTTCTGATTGAAGTGGCTTATTGTATTGAGGCACTGACTTGCCTTTCTGATCGTTCTTGTTGGAACTTCCTGCCCCATAACAGAAATCTTTGTTCTGCCCCTTACAGTGGTTCCAATTATTATTTCTGACAGAATGAGTGAAGTGAGTCTTCTTCTTCTGCTCAGTTTGGCCGTTGTTCTTAGTAAAGGTGAAGCCTTCATAGAAACCATTTTTCATGCTCAACTCGAGCCATTCAGCTCTCTCTGTCAGTTCAATGAATGTCCTTGATGGTGCAGTAGAGATGAGACCTCTTAGAGGCTGTGAGAAGTTACTCAGAATTAGGGACAAAGCATGTCCCTCTGATATGGGGTCCCTCATCTTGTTGCAAGCTGACCTCCATCGGTGGATAAAATCTCTGGCCTTCTCATTTTCTCTCTGTTTAAGGCCGCAAAGATGGCTGAGGGTGGGAAGTGCCTCAGCATTGAAGAGAAATCGCTCAATGAACATGTTTACCACTTTGTCAAATTCCTTCAACTCAATTGGATTTACATGCTCCGAGTACCATTTAGCTGCGGTTCCCTCCAGACTGCGAGGGAAACATAGGAAAAGTGCACGGTTGTCTCGTTTGAATCTGGAGCATTCAGCGAAGAACATGGCGAGATGAGCTTTAGGATCGCCAGAACCATCGAATTTGATAAACTTTTTGGGGAGATTCTCGAGATTGTCGTCCCCATCCAAACCATCATAGAAGTCTTCGCTGGTGAATACTTTCTTGCCCTTGTCACGGGCCTGCAGGTCTCGAAGCATTCTGACCACATCTTTGAACTGCGGCTGGTTAGAGTCATTGAGAGATTGCTCTTTGAATTTGTGGGCTGACCCCTGCCCCTGGGTAGACTTGCGGAATGCCTGATGGGTCTCAAACTCTTCATCTAAATCTTCCACTGATTCCTTTTCATCAGTTGCATCAACATGCTGGGCAGGCTTCTTGGATATCTTCAAGGCTTTCTTGACTGCCCGGCCTTTTGTCTTTTGCTTCACCTGTGCTTTCTCTGTACTGGCTTCAGCTTGTTCTGCCAGCATTTTAGTCATCATCTTCTTAAACATGGCATACATTTGAGGATCAATGTCATCCTCAACCTGTTGCCCCTGATTTTTGCCTGAGCGCGGGGAATCCATTTCTTCGTCTGAAGCTGTCGAATATGCGATTCCCTCGACTGGTGCAGTCTTCTTCCCTGACCTTGTTTGAACCATTGACTGTCACGAAGGCTCTCTGCAGAGCAAAATCGATGGTTAGGCTTTTGAGAGAGATTTTGATTGGAAGAAAATATTCGCTGAGAATTTTGGTAGACAATTTGAAAGAATATCCCATTACTAGGGATTGAGTCGTCGCGGGGATTACGACAATTGCGTTGTCATTCCTTTGCAAAGAAAATAAACAACTGAAAATTTAAGCCTTGTTACCTAGGCGAGGTCGTCAAACCAAGAATTGAAGAATTTGCAAGATTTTTATTTATTGAAAGAAAACATGATTGCATCAATAATAAACTTGAGAAAGAGGGGGCGGACAGACAATTTGCCACCACTCTTTATAACTAGCAGAGACACGAGGACCGGGAAAAAGCGGAAGAGTAACAAAAGAGTCCCAGCCATATCTGGCAGAATGGTATGCTCCGGACCACTGTGCTGATGTAAGGTCGAACTCTGGCAAGACTCCTGATAGCAGCCGCATCTCTATGTGCTTCTGTCTCTGAGAAAACTGTCGAACACACCGCTCCGGATGATAGTAAGCACAGAAGAATGGACCAAGCAACTTGAATCTCTTGCTATATGCATAGGTGTATCTGGGAGGCGATAATTCTCGATCAAAATAGTCCCACACCACTTCTTCTTCCTGCAGATAGTCGATCAGGAATCGGTACCGCGCAACTGGAAGGAGCTCCTTACCGTTGTATCTGAATGAACTAGCTCTGGTTGGTACATGCTGAAGGAACCAAGATTGAAGAGCATAAGTACATCCCTCGACTAAGATGGACTCTCCAAGTGTGAAGCGGGTCAGTCCTCTGTATAGAAAAGCAAGCGCGGCCATGGCTATCGAGAGACGGCTGGTCTGTCGACTTCCCCATCTTCTCAAAAGTTGAACTATTCTGACATCCACATAATTTTGTCCATCTGGAAAGAAAGCAAGTCCCACAGTACACAAAACCATCGCATGCTGAATTCTCTCTCGAGCTGTCCTGGACAACAAGCTGACTTCTGCGAATTCTCCATACTGTCGGTAGATCTCGATCAGACTCACGTATTCATTCCCATTTTCTTCAATCAGTGGCCAAGACTTGCGCCCTGTCATGCGAGCTACGGCATCTTTGGGGTCCAGACCCTTGACATTGATCAGAAACTGCTGCTCTAACGGATCTCCAGGCTGACCGGCTGGCTCAGACAGTCCCATAATCTCTGAGAATTCATCCATCAGTATTGTCATCTCGCCCCACGGGAACCAGAACGTGCAAGTGCGCGGATTCCACCGCTCCGCCAGTGCATGAATCAGATTGCCGTTGACTGTCAACTTTCCCACTGCAGATGCCAATTCCAACCCACAATCGCTCAAGTGGTCCGGAAACATACAAGAGAAATTTTTGAACCAGACATAATACCACCGGGGGAAGAAGGGTCTGGTGCTAAGAGATCGATGCTCAGGAAGACTTTGTTGCACCTCATAGGAGATGTGACCCTCAGGAAAAACAGAATCGAGCTGACTGGATGCCATTGGACTGAAAGACAAGAAGACTGGAATTAGACTTTGGAAAAATATAAGAAATTTGAAAATTGCAGGCAGGATAAAATGAAGGCTGGAAATTCGAAGTCCAGAGGAACGAAAGAATGGAAAATTTCCTGGAGTTTTGAAGGAAAAGGTGGATAATTTAGAAAAATCGTCCAGGGTTTTTGAGAAAAAGGAGATATTTCATAAAAGATGAAAAATGAGGTATTTTGGAAAATTGTTTGGTATTTTGGAAAACTTGGGAAAAATATGAGAAAATAAGGCGAAAATGAATATCATATATTCAATTACAAACAATTATGCACATACATCAATCCCTAGGAAGCCAACTCTAAATGCATTGATTTTGAAAGAGCTTTAGGACCCTAATCCTGACTCTAGGCTTAGATCAACTGTGTCCAATCATGCTATGCCGATATACTCGAGCCGAGGCTCGATGTACGTGGCATAAAACTCATCTCCGGGTCTAGGCTTGTGTTTTCCCAACATCCTTGAGCGCCTGCCGATATACGTTGGACTATGGCTCTTGGTACGTGGAAGGGGGGCATTAGCCCAAATAAGTAGCCCAGTTGTGAGGCTCTGTCCCGAACTATGGTTCTGGAAGAGAGCCCAGCAACGTGAAGACCGGGTAGACATAGGTGGGGTGGTTTTTGAAATATGATCACATGCAGGCAAACAGAGGGCTCTAAGTCCTAAAGAGATAGAATTTTGAAAACTTTTGAAGAAGCAAACATTGTTTTCATACAAGTCCTAGATTGAGGAGTGTTGTATTTCAGACCTAAGTCTATGTGAGCATGCATAATTCTCCTCAATATGGTCCTACCAAACCATGCCTAGTCTACAAGCAATCCATGTCAGCTGGGTTCAAGTCTAGGCTCCTAGGTTCACATGATATCAGAAATTAAAGCTGACATTTCATAGAACATAATTTTGACAATTGGGCTAAGTTAAAGCACATAATTGATCAGGCGAGGACAGGTCCCATCTCGGTCGCCAAACCTGTTATCATCGCAAAATTTTTCCCCTCCCTTGCGAGAGAGAAACGAATTTGCGAGTCAAACTCGACCAAAGTTTTGAAAATGATTTTGAAAATTTACTCGCCTCCGTTTTTAAAATTTGCGGGAAAATTCCGTGGAATGGGATCCGCCTGTCGGTACGAGGTTCAATCGTTCCTGGCACCTTTACCAGGAGTAATTGAACCAAGGACCAATTATGTGCTCTAACTTGATTCAAGTATCTAAATTATGCTCTATTTTTCCTAGAATGCACAAAGAATCAGGCTTGTGCTATGGAATTTTGAAAATAATGCAAGTTTAAAAAAAAAATATGATGTTTGCTTTGGAAAATTGAAATATGCTGGAAAAGTGATTGGAAAAGTACTTGAAATTGAATCCTTGGGAAAATCATTGAATTTCATTGGAAATCAAAAATTTGCATTGGAAAGTGATTTCTCAGGAAAACTTGAACTTTGGAAAATCGATTTTGAAATTTGGAATTGCTTTTCTGAGAAAATGGTTTTGAGAATTCTGAGAAAATCAAGAAATTCATTGGAAAATGACTTTTGAAATGGAAAATGAATTCTCAAGAAAACTGGAAAATATGAGAAAATAAATTTCTAAAAACTTGGGATTTTGAAATTTGAGAATTTGAATACATAGGAAAATCTTGATTTGAACTTGGGAAATGCTTTGAAATGTCATTTGAAAACTTAGGATTTTGAGAAAATCAGATCCTGAGAAAGACTTGGAAATTCTTGAGAAAATTGAATTTTCTGAAATTGAAATTGGAAAATGAGTTTGAAATAATGCAATTTGAATGATATGAATGAATGAATATGAATTTGAAAAGGGAATTTCATTGAGGAATTGGGAAATCCTTTTGAAACTTTGAAAAATGCAGTGCATTTTGAAGTTAGCCTAAGTGTGTAGGCTAAATGTGGCTAATACGAAGATCATAAATCTTGGTTTTCTTCGTATTCTGACTATGGCCATAAATACGAATCCCACCGAGTTTATAAACTCCATAAAAGCTTGTGCACGTGCCATTCGTGTAAACCATAGTGAATTTGAAACAAATATGCATGAATCATACATCACATATTAAAATTTGCATAAATTAAACTATATGCAATGCAACCCTATTCTAAGCAGAAATATAACTCTTATTCCAAATTATTACATTTGATGTTACATTGAATTGAAATAAAATAAGAAAATAAAATCTTCTTCTTGAATATTCCTGCAAAACTAGAAAACAAGGTTAGCACAAAAATGTAGGTTTTTCTGAATTTATCCGAAAATATGGGAAATTATCGGATATTATTCAGATATAAACCCAAAATCATACCCCCTTTGATATAAACATGATGAATAATGAATAAATTTCGAAAATAAACTTGAAAATTCGAAATTGGGGTCAAAATGACCAAAATACCCCTGATGACCTTGAAATCAGGGTTTTCTGAAAGAATTTTTGTAAATTTTGTAAATTTGAAAATCAAATGAAATAAATCAAACATAATATGATGAAATATGATGATATGCATGAAATTTTGGGAGAATTAGAAATTGAAATTTCGAAATTTAGGTCAAAATGACCAAAATACCCCCAATAACAAGACTATGGCCTTGAAACCAGGGTTTTCTGAAATAAATTTTGCAAAATTGAAAAATATGAAATGCAAAGGAGATTAAAATTAACCCTAATATGATTCTACATGCTTATGTACATGATAAAAACCCTAAAATGGCGAAAATATCATAAAATATCGAATTTAACCTGATTTTCGCTTCTGAATTTAAAGATAAACTAACACATGGAGCAAATGAACTTGGAATTAAACCAAATTTGGCATGGACACCTAAAATAACCCTAAAAATAGAATGGAGCTCGAAAATCTAATTTTTTTTGTATTTTTAAATATGGAAATTCAAATAAAAACCCTAAATTTCATGATTTTTGCCTAAAATATTGACTCTAAAGGGGATTTAGGATATCAAACTTCCATAAAAATTTCCCAAATTTTATGGGATGACAGATGACAGTAAGGCAAGGATTTTTGCCTTTTACACTTTCTGGTTTTGACCTATGGTCGGAGCTGTACCACTCCGGCAAGTCGGATCGGAATCCGGCGACTCTAGTAAATGAAGGAAACAGACAGGTTTCGGTAGAAAATGTGGTAAAAATGTCAGACAGATGGGAAAATGGCTTAAATTGTGGGAAAATGTCCCTGATAAATAGAGGAATATTTGATCTTTTTACAGAATTGTGATTCGGGTTACGGTTTGGAAAAGGGCATGCTGTTATCAGAGACCTAAATCTCTGGAATTTCTGGACATTGGAATCTGTTAGACAGAAAGATAAAGTCCGAGAAAAATAATGAAACAGATCCAAAAATTACCAAATTTTGGGAAATTGCAGAACATTATGTTAGGAAAAACTTTCATGTTGAAAGTTTTTGCAGACAGGCTATAGATTGAACAGACTCGATGTATTAGGGTATGTCTGTACCCTGACACAGGAAAATCAAAATTTTCCCAGGGGTCTGGGAAATCCGATTTTTGACAGAGGTCAAAACTTATTGGAAAAAGCTCAAAATTTCCAGATCATTAGTAGATTCAATCTTGAATCCACTGTGATTTTTATAGAATGATTCGAATCCCACATAAGGGTGAATCCGAAGGTTTTTGTCTGCTAAAGCAGGAATTGAAATTTCTGGATGACAGAAAACCCGATTTAGAGTTTGGTTGGTTTAGAAAGGTTCCGAAACCCGAATTGAATCAAAGTTTTGACAGTACAACAAAGACATGTAAACCTAACTACTCTAAAATTTACAAAATTTTTAAATGCATAAAATCACATAAATTGCTGTATGGACTTTGTCTAAAAACTAAAATTTTACAAATTTTAAACTAAGTAAAGCATGGTTCATATATAAAACGAAATAACTAGGAAAACGAATTAATCTAAGTGCATGCAAACATAAGATGACATGAATCATAAAACTAAAAGCTAAATCGAGGAGGATATGATCAATTTAATATTGGCTCTCCAAAATGAGAGATTCGATCCATTGAGTGGACGGATCTTTTCATTTTTTAGCCTACACATAAAGCACAAGTTTTGTATTTATCTATATATATATATATGTATATATATATATAGAGAGAGAGAGAGAGAGATTAAATGAGAGTTTTCAACAATATGAAACCAGCTTTGGTCTGATCTCACGTTGTGTTTAAATAAACCATGTGATAAATATCTTAAAAAAAAATGAAAGCCAAAGGGTAAAGCAACACTTTACCTTGAGAGAGGGCTGGAAGATGGGGATGGCTTGGATGTGGAGCAGCTGCTGCCAGGCGTGAGGGAGGTGTGGCTGTTGGCTGGGAGCTTGAAGGTGATGCTTCCAAGTGGAGACCGGCTGAAGCAAGGTGGAGGCTGCAGCTGTTTGTTGAAGCAGATGGTGGCTTGAACCGGCTAGGCGTGGAGGCTGCAGCTGGAGATGACCGGAGGTGCTGGTTGAAAGTGTAAGCTGTGGCTGTTGTGGCTGTAGCAGCCAAGAGAAGGGAAGGAGAGAGCTAAAGGGGGAGAGAGAGAGAGGCGTGAGATGGGAGAAGAGCCGTAAGTGGCTTCTTCTTTTTTTCTTTTTTTTCTTTTAACCAACCCCAACTTAGGTCTTTAATCAGCCTCAACTTAGGGTTTTTAGGGGTTAATGAAAAGAGAGGGAAAGAGTGTACGTGAATGGGCTGGAGAAGGGAAAGGAAGGAAGGGAAGGGAAGAAGAAGAAAAAGAAAGAAAAGGGAAAAAGAAAGGAAAGAAAGAAAAGGAGGGAAAAAGGAAAAGGGAAAGAAAAAAATGAGAAAATGGAAAGTGGGGCTGGAGGCTTGGTGACCACCTTGTGGGTCCCACCTCCTCTCTAAAAAAATAAAAAAAATAAAAATCAATAAAAACAAAAACAAACAAATAAAAAGAAGCATTTTTTTATATAAAATAGAAAAGTAAATGAATGGGCCATCTCAGAGCGGGTCCAAATTCCACATTTGAAATTCATTTTGATGATTAGAGGGGTAAAATAGTCTTTTTAGAAAGTTTCTAGACGAAACGAGCTATTTTTGGCAGTTTTGAAAACGAGCTCGGATTTTGAAGTTCAATACCCCGTTGCGAAGCAAATCCAGAGTAGAATTTAAAAATGTAATTTTGAAAGAAAACCATATTGTTTTTCTCGAGAAAATGCTTCCAACCGAAACGAGCTATTTTTGGCAGTTTTGAAACGAGCTCGGATTTTGAATTTCAATATCCCATTGCGAAGCAAATCCAATGTAGAATTTAAAAATATATTTTTGAAAGAAATCCATATTGTTTTTCTCGAGAAAATGCTTCCAACCGAAATGAGCTATTTTTGGCAGTTTTTGAAACGAGCTCAGATTTTAAAGTTCAATAGCTCATTGCGAAGCAAATCCAGTGTAAAACTTGAAAATTTGATTTTGAAAGAAATCCAGATTATTTTTCTTGAGAAAATATTTCCAAATTTAGACTCCCGGGGTGAAAATGTCAATTTTGGAAACCCGAGGTTTGAAATTGATTTCTGAAAACTTTTTAAAACTCAATCTGGATTGAAATTTATAAAACTGGAGTTCTGGACTTCGAAAATGAAATGAAATGTGATGAAATGTTATGAAATGCTAAGAAATGATATGAAATGATGAGAAATGACATGCGAAATGCAGACCCTGAATGGAGAATTTTAGATGTTAGACCCCGATTGGCAGCTGTACCAGTTTAAAAAGCATTAAAATTGATAAAATTTGCAAAATAGCTCAAGAAATGGTTTTCGGGACTCTACTGGATCAGAGTGACACTGAAAATTGAGGTTCGAGCTGGATTGAACTGAAATGAGCTGGATTGAGCTGAGTTTTAGAGTTTCAGAACTCAAATGAACTGACCAGGCACTGACTCAACTGACCTTTCCGACTGAATTTTCAAGAAAAGCTGTCATTTTTAGAGAAATGGTACGGAATGGTCACTGGAGTGAAGTGAATTACGAACTTGAGCTGACTTTGAGCTAAAAAAAAGGTCAATAATACTGACATGAACTAAAATCGAAGCTCGAACACTAGCTCAATTGGCTGAACTCAGCTCAATTTCAGCTGAAAGAGCTGAAATGGACTAAAATGGGCTCCTAGACACTTGGAAAGGCTTTTGAACTGAAATTGGAGCGCTTGAACTCGTGGTGAGCTCAAGTTAGACTCTGGGGAGTATGACTGACTATGAATGACTGACTCAGAGACAATTGGCCTGGATTTGAGTGAGAAGTAAGCTCATTTTTGAAGAAATGATCCCATTTTGGCAGGAATGGTCAGAAATGAAAATGGTTTATTCCTTATGAGATCAGATGAGCTTGAGATGACTGATATTCTAACTGTCTTGAACTGACCAATGAGCTTGGTTGACTCCGACTGACTGGGGTCTGGGATGACCTAGGGGTAAAATGGTAATTTTCCTAATGAAAATGGGTATAATGGTGATTTTCTGAAACTGACTCGGGGTTTGACTCCTACACTGACCTAACAGGGTTGGCACTGAACAAGGAGGATTGTTTGAGAATGAGTGAGGAAAATTTGGGGTGTTTACAGATGCCCCTCTTTGCTACTAAGCCGGCTTGAAGACGAGCTTAGTGGCAAAGAAAAACACACCAAATTTGGGCTATAAAAATGCCCCAGTTAGAAGGATCTGACTGGATATGAAGAGATTTAGCCCTGATGAAAATGGTAGATATGAAATGGAGAATGAAGAGGAAAGAATTTACTTCAAAAGAAGTGATATTCAGGTTTTGCCCTTAACCTGGATGGGACAGGAAATACCTCGTGTAGAAACGAAGCTCAGGTTTGACCCTTAACCTGACCGGGAAATGAAATACCTCATCAAAGGAGGCTCAGGTTTGTACCCTTATCCTGATTGGGCAGAAAATGAAATACCTCATCAAAGGAGGCTCAGGTTTGTACCCTTATCCTGATTGGGCATAAAATGAAATACCTCATCAAAGAAAGCTCAGGTTTGTACCCTTATCCTGATTGGGTAGAAAATGAAATACCTCATCAAAGGAGGCTCAGGTTTGTACCCTTATCCTGATTGGGTAGAAAAATGAATGGAATCCTCGAAGGAAGAAACCATGATGGAACCTTCGGATTTCCGCACAATGAATCCGATAGGGGTTTTGCAAAAGGATGAAATTGGAGTCCCTAAAGCTTGAAAAGGGGTTTGATTTTGGGCGCCTCATTGCTGAGACTAAATAACTTTTGAAATTGGTGACCTTTTGCGAGAAAATGATTGGTGGCTTAACCTCAAGCCGAAATTGGACTGTCTATGGTGGGACAGTGGGGACACAGGGAAGTGTGCGAATCTGAGAGCCCATGCGCTCAGATTATACCAACAGAAGGGAAGGAATCTTGAAAACTCCCATTATCAAGTCCTTAAAAGGGATAACAACTTATGTCAGGATGCGCCAAAGATGAACCTCAAGCTCTCGCTTCACGCCAGGATAGCTAGAAAATATTATCAAAATGTTGAAAATTATTGTTGATTCGAAATAATTGAAAGTGATGCACATTACTTTGAAAATATTCCCTCTTTTCTACCTGAAGTATTATCTCTGATTGGGCTTAACTTCGCAAAATCAAGATTCGAATTCAAATTGCTTGCAATTGGCTTTCTTTCAAGGAAGCTATCAATTTCCCTGATATGAGCAGAAAAGAGAGTATTCTTGATATTGTGAAAGCAATTTGTGAAAGAATATTGATAATAGAATTTCACAAAATTTAAAGAAGATTCTTTGGCAAATTTGGCAGTCTGATATCCTGGGATTCTTTTCTCATGATGATCTTTTTGCCCACTTTTTTTTCTTTATTGGCAGAATTAGAGCTCTCTTGGGCTTTTGGGGATTTTATTACATCATCCTTCATTTTGGAGATGTCCTGACTTTTCTCTCTTTTTTTTTTTTTGGAAGGGTACGTCACAAACTCCTTCATCTTGGAGATGTTCTGATCCTTCTTTTTCTCTCAGGGATTATATTGACGGTTATTGACTCATTGGTTGGAAATCTCTTGATGATAGCGGAAATTAAATATCCTTTAGGGTTTGTCGGGAGGCTCATCACAGTCGCCTTCATCTTGACGGTGCTCTGAACTTTCCCTGGAAGGATCCGTCACAAACTCCGTCATCTTGGAGATGATTCAAATCTTCTTTGGCCCCGGGGGTCTACTCGCATAATTCGTCTTCATCTTGACGACAGTTGTGAGATCCCTTTTGCAGATATTTAATTGCAGCTTTAGGTGATTGAGGAGATATAGAGATTGAATGGATTTTTCTGTATCACCCAGGATATTTCGACTGCTTTATTTTCCAAGAATGATCTTTAAAAATGTGCCATTGACTGCGATCAATACCGATCACTTATGGCTTTGCAACAATATTGAATTTCCTTTGCTGGCCATATCGAGGATTTATTCTTCATCCTTTTGGTTGGCCAATAGAAAGAATTTGAATTTTGAATCCTTCTTCGCGAAAGCTTTGTCCTTTCGAAAGTAATACTGAAGGTATTCTGAAGTAATGTTTTTGTACAGTAAAAATTTTGAAATCAACAAATATTTAATGACAAATTGGCAAAATGTTCTTGAAATCCTTGGTGAGAGCGAGCATCTGAAGCACAACGCAACGCACCCATGACAAAAAAAAATTCTTCTCCTTTCCCCAAAGGAGAAGATTCAGAAATTGGAAATAGGAATTACTCCTCTCTTACCTGAAGAGGAGGTGTTTGCAAAACGAACTTTCAAAGAGAAATTAAGCTTTCGTCAAAACTTCCTAACATTAGGCTTCTCTTATGGAAAGGGGGCCGGTAATGATGAGGTCGGTGAATTGGTCATGAAGGAACGAGTCCATCACACTCTCCCTGAAAAGAGGGTCCTTCATGATGAAAAGGCCTAGTTTGAAATTGCGGTCACAAGGAAAGTGAGCTTCCGTCGAAGCTCTCCCTGAATTAAGGGTTCCTTGTATGAAATTGGAAATTTGTTTTGCAAAACGGTTCACATATACACGAGTCCCTTCAAACTCTCCCTGAAAAGGGGCTAGGTGAACAAAGGATAGCATGCGAAAAGAACGAGCTCCCTTGAACTCTCCCTGTACAAAGGGTCTCTCGCAACAGGAAATGATTGGAATTGGTATGAAATTGGAATTTGGAAAATTTAAAATTTTGAAATTTGGAATTTGAAATTGGAAATTTGGAAATTGATATTTGGAAACTGGAAATTGATTGACTCGAAGGTCAAAATTGGTTGACCCAAAAGTCGAAATTGGAAATTTGGAATTTAAAAATTGGAAATTGGAAATTGGAAATTGGGAAATTGGGAAATTGATTGACCCGAAGGTCGAAATTGGAAATTTGGAAATTGAGTGGCTCGAGGGCCGAATTGGTAATTGAAATTTGAACTTTGATGAATGATCAACACAAAGACTGAACCCGAGAGGTTGACTTTTGAAAATATGTCAACATAGACATTGGATTTTAAAAATATATCAGTTCGAGCACTGGATTTTGGAAGTGTACTAGTTTGAGCACTGGCTTTCAAAATTGTACCAGTTCAAGCACTGAGTTTTGAAAATATACCTTGTTTTTAATTTGAAATTTGAATTTTTAAAAGAGACCTATGCTCTTAAAGTATTTGGGAATTGTAACGAGAATGATTGTCGGGGTCTCAGGATTATCCCTTATCCTGAATGGGTAGCGAACTTGATGCAAATGCATGCCAATGAATGCAGATGTATGCAAATATGAAAATGATATAAATGAATGCACATGCGTGCAAAATGAGAGATTTGTTTATCCTGCCTGCATACAGGATATTTGTAGATAAAAACAAAATTTTTAAAAAAAATGCCCCAGTAAAACTAGGAAAGGAGATTTTAACCATTATTGAACAAAATTTGGAGGAATTACAAAGAATAAGACATGGTTTAAGTATAGAATTTTTTCAAATGCCGAGCATTGATGGGATCTGGTAATTCCACTCCGTCAGCATTTATGAGCCGATATGAATTACGAGGTAATGCCTCTTTGACAACATAGGGACCTTCCCAATTTGGTGACCACTTGCCACCTGGGCGGTGCTTGAGATAAGCCGTTGACCTGAGCACTAGATCATTGACTCGAAATTTTCTTTCAATGACTGATTTTGCATATTGTCTGGCTATCTTCTGACGATACGATTGAGCTTGCTCTGCTGCTCTGAGTCTTCTTTCGTCTAGCAAATCAAGTTGTACTAGCCGCTGTTGTTGATACTGATCAAGAGGTAATTCGAGAAGTGATGCAAATTTCAGAGCAGGTTTCTGAACATGTAGAGGCAATACTACTTCGGTTCCGTAGACAAGTTCTGACGGAGTAGCATTAGTTGGAGTTCGAATGGTGGTTCGATATGCCCACAATGCATCATGAATCTTCTCATGCCAGTCACGACCTGTTTCCAAAGTTCGCTCCAGGATTCGAATCAAAATCTTATTGGTGGCCTCTGCTTGGCCATTTCCTTGAGGATAATAAGGAGAGGAGAAATGATGATGAATTTTGAACTTCAAACAAAAAGTCCTCATTTTCTCATTCTTGAAATGACTGCCATTATCTGACACAATATCATGTGGTATGCCGAAACGACATAGGATATTCCTATGGATGAACGAGACCACATGTCGACCTTCTACTGTGCGTAGAGTGACTGCTTCTACCCATTTAGTAAAATATTCTGTTGCAGCAAGAAAATATTTATGGCCATTTGAAGCAGAAGGAGTAATGGGGCCAACAACATCAAAAGCCCACATAGAAAATGGCCATGGTGAGACGACAGATTGCAAATATGTCGCTGGCGCATGAATGGAAGGTGCATGCATCTGGCATTGAACGCACTTCTTCACAAAATGATAACAATCTTGTTGCATAGTTCTCCAGTAATAGCCTGCTCGGATGATTTGTTTGACGAGAGTTTGGTAGCCAACATGACCACCGCAGATACCTTCATGTGCTTCTTCCACAACTTCTTTGGCTTCTTCTTCGTCCAAACATCTGGAATATTCAGAGCTGAATCCACGACGATAAAGGACGTCGGCAAGAATAAAATATCGCGCAGACATGCGCTGAATTGCTCGCCGCTCTTTCTTTGAGAGTTCTGGAGGAAATTCGCCAGTTTCAATGAAATTCTTGATGTCATGATACCAGGGCTTCTTCTTTTGCTCCGCCTGGTTTACCTGCTCTACTGGGACGAAAGCAGGTTGATCAAGTCTTTCAATTTCAAAGGAGCGACAAGATTCTTCGTTCCTGAAAGACATGATGGATCCCAGATTGGCTAAACTGTCTGCAATTTGATTGAAATCTCTCTTGACATGGAAAAGTTGGAATTCTTCGAAATTGCTAACAAGAGCTGAGACGATCTTCTGATAAGGAAGTAACTTCTGATCCTTCACTTGCCATTCAGCTAAGACTTGATTGACGACGAGCAAAGAGTCGCCATAAGCATGCACTCTTTTGACATTGAAGTCTCGTAGAATTTTCAGACCTTGTATCAAAGCTTCATACTCGGCCATATTATGAGTGCACTGAAAATCTAATTTGAGAGAAAAGGGGATCATCTCCTTCTCAGGTGTGATCAACAGAATCCCGATTCCTATGCCTGCCATATTCTTGGAACCGTCAAAGAATAAATTCCAAATTGGGGATTGTTGAATATTGCAGATCCGCTCATCGGGGAAATCATCCTCGACTTTAACATTTTCTGCTAAAGGAAAATCTGCTAATTGATCTGCAATTGCTTGGCCCTTGATAGATTGCTGAGAGACATATTCCAAATCGTATTGCATCAATAAAACCTGCCATTTGGCAATCCGTCCACTGAGGAAGGGTTGCTCTAGAATATACTTGAGAGGATTTAATTTGGATAGGATCTTGACTTCAGATGTCAACAGATAGTGTCTCAATTTCTGACACATCCAAACCAGAGCTAGACATGTCTTCTCTATCTGAGAGTATTTCTTCTCATAATCAATGAAGGTTTTACTCACATAGTAAATGGCATGCTCTACCAGACTGCCTTTTTCGTATTGCGCCAAGAATCCGCCACAAGCCACTTGATTAACTGAAATGTATAGCAATAGGGGTTTCCCTAATTCTGGCGGCTTTAACACAAGAGGATTGAGCAAATATTTCTTGATGCGTTCGAACGATTGCTGACACTCTAGTCCCCATTCGAATTTCACTCCTTTTCTGAGCAAATGATTGAAAGGCTCACATCTCATGGCCAAATTGGATATGAATCGCCGAATTGATTGCATGCGTCCCTGAAGGCTACGCAATTCTTTCAGATTAGTCGGGGGAGACATGTCAATGATAGCTTTGGCCTTAGCGGGATCAACTTCTATCCCCTTTTTGCTGACTAGAAAGCCTAACAATTTGCCAGATTCGACTCCAAAAACACATTTTTGTGGATTGAGTCTTAGCTTGTAAAGAATGAGCCGCTTGAAAACTTGATTGAGAGTTTCGATGCGATCTTCTTCTTCTTTGGATTTTACCAGAATATCATCGACATAGGCATCCATGATTTTGTGCATCTGGTCATGGAAAATGACGGCCATAGCACGCTGATAAGTGGCTCCAGCATTCTTAAGCCCAAATGGCATGACTGTATAACAAAAAGTGCCCCAAGGAGTAGTGAAAGATGTCTTGGACTGATCACGAGCGGCCAACTTGATATGATTATATCCGGAATATCCATCCATAAAAGAGAACATAGCGTGACCTGCTGTGCTATCAATCAAAAGATCAATATTAGGAAGTGGATAATCATCCTTAGGAGTCGCTTTATTGAGATCTCTGAAGTCGATGCAAATTCGAACTTTACCATTTTTCTTGGGAACAGCAACAATATTTGCTAGCCAATCTGGATAGTCAATGGTTCGAATGAACCCTGCTTTGAGTAGGTCTTCTAGACCTTCCTTAACTTGTTGTTCCACTCGAGGATCCATCTTTCTCAGTTTCTGCTTAACCGGCTTGACATTTGGTTTTAGGATGAGACGATGCTCAACCAATTTGGTATCTAGACCTGGCATGTCCTCATACGTCCACGCGAACACTTCTTCATGTTGCTTGAGAAAATGGGTGAGCCTTTCTTTCTCTTCCGGGCTCAAACTGCTGCCAATCTTGAGAATTTTAGGATCGTCTTCTGATCCAATATTGATATCCTCAGTCGGATCCTGAACTAAGGATGATGGCTCATCTTGTTTCTGAATTGCTGCAAATTCTGGTAATTCTTGAAGAGCTGAATCAAATTCTGCAGGTTCTTCTGACTGCTTTGTCATCTGACTACATTCTGCTCTTATTTTAACCTGATGAATCACTGTTGGCTTTGAAAAAGCCTCTGGATTAAGAACGAGCTTCTTGATAGATCGGGAAGACATTCTGAAAATTGGAGAATAAATCGATTCAGAAAAATCTCCTATCATAAAACAAATTACTTTTGTTAAGAAAATATTTTGAAAGATAAAAGAGAAGAATAATGGCAAATTTTCAAAGATTTGATAACAAGAAGTAAAGAGACAAATGGCATCCAGATAGACAAAGGAAATTTTCAACTTTATTGAAAGATTGAATTGAGGACAATGATTGAAATGAAACGGGATATCATCCTAAATGTGAAAACAAAAGAATAGAAATGAAAGACAAGCAGATGCCCTTAGTGCGTCCCTTTGATAAAGATAGTGCCCTTCTGAGATCTTCTGCCACTAAAGCCCAATCCGGCCCTCTGAGGATAGTGCTGAGGAATTACTGGCTCGAGACGACCATTCCCATTTTTTCCCAGGCCTTGAAAAGGCTGATAACCATGCTTTACTAACAGATCAAATCCCTTTTTGGCCTTCATAAATTGGGAGAATAGTGGATGATCTTTGAATGTACTATAGTCAATTCGTCCTCCAATCTTGAAAAACTGTGGACCTCTCCATCGAGTCATGGCCACTGTATGTGCTGGCTGTTCAGCTGTCTGCAGTATTCCTGAATTTTCTTCAAAGCTGACCTCATCAATGCCCCTAATGCTAGGGATATCAGTAGTGAAAGTGGGCCTAGGAACCATGGGTTGTGCAAGCCTCTTCTCCGGATCCTCGCCCAAGACTGTTGTGATCATTCCACCTTTTGACCACTTGACACACTGATGCAAAGTAGACGGCACCGCGTTCGTGTTGTGAATCCACGGTCGTCCCAACAACAGATTATACGTTGGGGGTACATTGACCACATGAAAGAGGACAGAGTGGACCGAGTAGTCAATGAAAATTTCCAAGAAAATTTTCCCTTTAGCTGTCTGGCCATGATTATCAAACCCGTAGATAGTGATCGGGTCTGGGATATATTCCTCTTCTCTAATGCCCAAAGCTTTGGCTGTCATTTCTGGGCATATATTGAGGCTGCTGCCTCCATCTATCAGCACATGAGGAACAATCATTCCTCTGGCTCGAATCACAACATACAAAGCGTTGTTGTGAAACACATGCGGCTTAGAAAGATCTTCATCCGAGAAAGTGATTGGAGCATTTGTCATGGCCTGATTGACTATCTGGGCCATGTCTTCAGGAGTTATGCTCGGTTTCACTTTGATTTTCCGCAACAGATCATTCAACACTTGCTGGTGCTTGGCGAAAGCTTGGGCTAAATCCAAGATTGAGACATTGGATAATGCAGTAATCGGCTTTGGTGCCGATGTCTCACCTTTCTCCAGAGCGGGCTTAATAAAGTGCTTAGAGAGCCATGGCATTCTTTTAGCCACCTCAGGAGATACCCCAGTGGGTTTATCAGATACTTTCATTTTACCAAAAGATGCAATGAGATCCATTTTCTGAGCTTTGGACTGAGCCTGCTGCAGCACAAGGACCTGATGTTGGACTTGCATATCCCTTTTAGAGCATGGCCTAATATGCTCCTGCGGCTGAAAAGGCTGTTCAGAGATGACCGTCGTAGAATGATGGGGAAAGGGTTTCTTTAGAATATCCATATTTTCATCTTCGACACCCTCTACCAGAAGATTCTTGTCGATGAGATCCTGAACAATATTCTTGAGAACGAAGCAGTTCTCAGTATTGTGCCCCACTGTTCTGTGAAATTTACAAAATTGATCTTTGAATTTTCCCATGGGAACAGGGGGATCGGCCAGCCTAGGCAGTTTGACCATCTTCTTGGTCAACATATACTCGAGCACAGTCTCGAGGGATTGGTCTAGTGGAGTGAATTTCCTGTCATAACTCCACCCTTCATGCTTTACTTTTTCTCGGGGCTTCGGTCCCTGTTCTGATTGAAGTGGCTTATTGTATTGAGGCACTGACTTGCCTTTCTGATCGTTCTTGTTGGAACTTCCTGCCCCATAACAGAAATCTTTGTTCTGCCCCTTACAGTGGTTCCAATTATTATTTCTGACAGAATGAGTGAAGTGAGTCTTCTTCTTCTGCTCAGTTTGGCCGTTGTTCTTAGTAAAGGTGAAGCCTTCATAGAAACCATTTTCCATGCTCAACTCGAGCCATTCAGCTCGCTCTGTCAGTTCAATGAATGTCCTTGATGGTGCAGTAGAGATGAGACCTCTTAGAGGCTGTGAGAAGTTACTCAGAATTAGGGACAAAGCATGTCCCTCTGATATGGGGTCCCTCATCTTGTTGCAAGCTGACCTCCATCGGTGGATAAAATCTCTGGCCTTCTCATTTTCTCTCTGTTTAAGGCCGCAAAGATGGCTGAGGGTGGGAAGTGCCTCGGCATTGAAGAGAAATCGCTCAATGAACATGTTTACCACTTTGTCAAATTCCTTCAACTCAATTGGATTTACATGCTCCGAGTACCATTTAGCTGCGGTTCCCTCCAGACTGCGAGGGAAACATAGGAAAAGTGCACGGTTGTCTCGTTTGAATCGGGAGCATTCAGCGAAGAACATGGCGAGATGAGCTTTAGGATCGCCAGAACCATCGAATTTGATAAACTTTCTGGGGAGATTCTCGAGATTGTCGTCCCCATCCAAACCATCATAGAAGTCTTCGCTGGTGAAGACTTTCTTGCCCTTGTCATGGGCCTGCAGGTCTCGAAGCATTCTGACCACATCTTTGAACTGCGGCTGGTTAGAGTCATTGAGAGATTGCTCTTTGAATTTGTGGGCTGACCCCTGCCCCTAGGTAGACTTGCGGAATGCCTGATGGGTCTCAAACTCTTCATCTGAATCTTCCACTGATTCCTTTTCATCAGTTGCATCAACATGCTGGGCAGACTTCTTGGATATCTTCAAGGCTTTCTTGACTGCCCGGCCTTTTGTCTTTTGCTTCACCTGTGCTTTCTCTGTACTGGCTTCAGCTTGTTCTGCCAGCATTTTAGTCATCATCTTCTTAAACATGGCATACATTTGAGGATCAATGTCATCCTCAACCTGTTGCCCCTGATTTTTGCCTGAGCGCGGGGAATCCATTTCTTCGTCTGAAGCTGTCGAATATGTGATTCCCTCGACTGGTGTAGTCTTCTTCCCTGACCTTGTTTGAACCATTGACTGTCACGAAGGCTCTCTGCAGAGCAAAATCGATGGTTAGGCTTTTGAGAGAGATTTTGATTGGAAGAAAATATTCGCTGAGAATTTTGGTAGACAATTTGAAAGAATATCCCATTACTAGGGATTGAGTCGTCGCGGGGATTACGACAATTGCGTTGTCATTCCTTTGCAAAGAAAATAAACAACTGAAAATTTAAGCCTTGTTACCTAGGCGAGGTCGTCAAACCAAGAATTGAAGAATTTGCAAGATTTTTATTTATTGAAAGAAAACATGATTGCATCAATAATAAACTTGAGAAAGAGGGGGCGGACAGACAATTTGCCACCACTCTTTATAACTAGCAGAGACACGAGGACCGGGAAAAAGCAGAAGAGTAACAAAAGAGTCCCAGCCATATCTGGCAGAATGGTATGCTCCGGACCACTGTGCTGATGTAAGGTCGAACTCTGGCAAGACTCCTGATAGCAGCTGCATCTCTATGTGCTTCTGTCTCTGAGAAAACTGTCGAACACACCGCTCCGGATGATAGTAAGCACAGAAGAATGGACCAAGCAACTTGAATCTCTTGCCATATGCATAGGTGTATCTGGGAGGCGATAATTCTCGATCAAAATAGTCCCACACCACTTCTTCTTCCTGCAGATAGTCGATCAGGAATCGGTACCGCGCAACTGGAAGGAGCTCCTTACCGTTGTATCTGAATGAACTAGCTCTGGTTGGTACATGCTGAAGGAACCAAGATTGAAGAGCATAAGTACATCCCTCGACTAAGATGGACTCTCCAAGTGTGAAGCGGGTCAGTCCTCTGTATAGAAAAGCAAGCGCGGCCATGGCTATCGAGAGACGGCTGGTCTGTCGACTTCCCCATCTTCTCAAAAGTTGAACTATTCTGACATCCACATAATTTTGTCCATCTGGAAAGAAAGCAAGTCCTAGATTGAGGAGTGTTGTATTTCAGACCTAAGTCTATGTGAGCATGCATAATTCTCCTCAATATGGTCCTACCAAACCATGCCTAGTCTACATGCAATCCATGTCAGCTGGGTTCAAGTCTAGGCTCCTAGGTTCACATGATATCAGAAATTAAAGCTGACATTTCATAGAACATAATTTTGACAATTGGGCTAAGTTAAAGCACATAATTGATCAGGCGAGGACAGGTCCCATCTCGGTCGCCAAACCTGTTATCATCGCAAAATTTTTCCCCTCCCTTGCGAGAGAGAAACGAATTTGCGAGTCAAACTCGACCAAAGTTTTGAAAATGATTTTGAAAATTTACTCGCCTCCGTTTTTAAAATTTGCAGGAAAATTCCGTGGAATGGGATCCGCCTGTCGGTACGAGGTTCAATCGTTCCTGGCACCTTTACCAGGGGTAATTGAACCAAGGACCAATTATGTGCTCTAACTTGATTCAAGTATCTAAATTATGCTCTATTTTTCCTAGAATGCACAAAGAATCAGGCTTATGCTATGGAATTTTGAAAATAATGCAAGTTTAAAAAAAAAATATGATGTTTGCTTTGGAAAATTGAAATATGCTGGAAAAGTGATTGAAAAAGTACTTGAAATTGAATCCTTGGGAAAATCATTGAATTTCATTGGAAATCAAAAATTTGCATTGGAAAGTGATTTCTCAGGAAAACTTGAACTTTGGAAAATCGATTTTGAAATTTGGAATTGCTTTTCTGAGAAAATGGTTTTGAGAATTCTGAGAAAATCAAGAAATTCATTGGAAAATGACTTTTGAAATGGAAAATGAATTCTCAAGAAAACTGGAAAATATGAGAAAATAAATTTCTAAAAACTTGGGATTTTGAAATTTGAGAATTTGAAAACATAGGAAAATCTTGATTTGAACTTGGGAAATGCTTTGAAATGTCATTTGAAAACTTAGGATTTTGAGAAAATCAGATCCTGAGAAAGACTTGGAAATTCTTGAGAAAATTGAATTTTCTGAAATTGAAATTGGAAAATGAGTTTGAAATAATGCAATTTGAATGATATGAATGAATGAATATGAATTTGAAAAGGGAATTTCATTGAGGAATTGGGAAATCCTTTTGAAACTTTGAAAAATGCAGTGCATTTTGAAGTTAGCCTAAGTGTGTAGGCTGAATGTGGCTAATACGAAGATCATAAATCTTGGTTTTCTTCGTATTCTGACTATGGCCATAAATACGAATCCCACCGAGTTTATAAACTCCATAAAAGCTTGTGCACGTGCCATTCGTGTAAACCATAGTGAATTTGAAACAAATATGCATGAATCATACATCACATATTAAAATTTGCATAAATTAAACTATATGCAATGCAACCCTATTCTAAGCAGAAATATAACTCTTATTCCAAATTATTACATTTGATGTTACATTGAATTGAAATAAAATAAGAAAATAAAATCTTCTTCTTGAATATTCCTGCAAAACTAGAAAACAAGGTTAGCACAAAAATGTAGGTTTTTCTGAATTTATCCGAAAATATGGGAAATTATCGGATATTATTCAGATATAAACCCAAAATCATACCCCCTTTGATATAAACATGATGAATAATGAATAAATTTCGAAAATAAACTTGAAAATTCGAAATTGGGGTCAAAATGACCAAAATACCCCTGATGACCTTGAAATCAGGGTTTTCTGAAAGAATTTTTGTAAATTTTGGAAATTTGAAAATCAAATGAAATAAATCAAACATAATATGATGAAATATGATGATATGCATGAAATTTTGGGAGAATTAGAAATTGAAATTTCGAAATTTAGGTCAAAATGACCAAAATACCCCCAATAACAAGACTATGGCCTTGAAACCAGGGTTTTCTGAAATAAATTTTGCAAAATTGAAAAATATGAAATGCAAAGGAGATTAAAATTAAGCCTAATATGATTCTACATGCTTATGTACATGATAAAAACCCTAAAATGGCGAAAATATCATAAAATATCGAATTTAACCTGATTTTCGCTTCTGAATTTAAAGATAAACTAACACATGGAGCAAATGAACTTGGAATTAAACCAAATTTGGAATGGACACCTAAAATAACCCTAAAAATAGAATGGAGCTCGAAAATCTAATTTTGTTTATATTTTTAAATATGGAAATTCAAATAAAAACCCTAAATTTCATGATTTTTGCCTAAAATATTGATTCTAAAGGGGATTTAGGATATCAAACTTCCATAAAAATTTCCCAAATTTTATGGGATGATAGATGACAGTAAGGCAAGGATTTTTGCCTTTTACACTTTCTGGTTTTGACCTATGGTCGGAGCTGTACCACTCCGGCAAGTCGGATCGGAATCCGGCGACTCTAGTAAATGAAGGAAACAGACAGGTTTCGGTAGAAAATGTGGTAAAAATGGCAGACAGATGGGAAAATGGCTGAAATTGTGGGAAAATGTCCCTGATAAATAGAGGAATATTTGATCTTTTTACAGAATTGGGATTCGGGTTACGGTTTGGAAAAGGGCATGCTGTTATCAGAGACCTAAATCTCTGGAATTTCTGGACATTGGAATCTGTTAGACAGAAAAATAAAGTCCGGGAAAAATAATGAAACAGATCCAAAAATTCCCAAATTTTGGGAAATTGCAGAACATTATGTTAGGAAAAACTTTCATGTTGAAAGTTTTTGCAGACAGGCTATAGATTGAACAGACTCGATGTATTAGGGTATGTCTGTACCCTGACACAGGAAAATCAAAATTTTCCCAGGGGTCTGGGAAATCCGATTTTTGACAGAGGTCAAAACTTATTGGAAAAAGCTCAAAATTTCCAGATCATTAGTAGATTCAATCCTGAATCCACTGTGATTTTTATAGAATGATTCGAATCCCACATAAGGGTGAATCCGAAGTTTTTTGTCTGCTAAAGCAGGAATTGAAATTTCTGGATGACAGAAAACCCGATTTAGAGTTTGGTTGGTTTAGAAAGGTTCCGAAACCCGAATTGAATCAAAGTTTTGACAGTACGACAAAGACATGTAAACCTAACTACTCTAAAATTTACAAAATTTTTAAATGCATAAAATCACATAAATTGCTGTATGGACTTTGTCTAAAAACTAAAATTTTACAAATTTTAAACTAAGTAAAGCATGGTTCATATATAAAACGAAATAACTAGCAAAACGAATTAATCTAAGTGCATGCAAACATAAGATGACATGAATCATAAAACTAAAACCTAAATCGAGGAGGATATGATCAATTTAATATTGGCTCTCCAAAATGAGAGATTCGATCCATTGAGTGGACGGATCTTTTCATTTTTTAGCCTACACATAAAGCACAAGTTTTGTATTTATCTATATATATATATATATGTATATATATATATATAGAGAGAGAGAGAGAGATTAAATGAGAGTTTTCAACAATATGAAACCAGCTTTGGTCTGATCTCACGTTGTGTTTAAATAAACCATGTGATAAATATCTTAAAAAAAAATGAAAGCCAAAGGGTAAAGCAACACTTTACCTTGAGAGAGGGCTGGAAGATGGGGATGGCTTGGATGTGGAGCAGCTGCTGCCAGGCGTGAGGGAGGTGTGGCTGTTGGCTGGGAGCTTGAAGGTGATGCTTCCAAGTGGAGACCGGCTGAAGCAAGGTGGAGGCTGCAGCTGTTTGTTGAAGCAGATGGTGGCTTGAACCGGCTAGGCGTGGAGGCTGCAGCTGGAGATGACCGGAGGTGCTGGTTGGAAGTGTAAGCTGTGGCTGTTGTGGCTGTAGCAGCCAAGAGAAGGGAAGGAGAGAGCTAAAGTGGGAGAGAGAGAGAGGCGTGAGATGGGAGAAGAGCCTTAAGTGGCTTCTTCTTTTTTTCTTTTTTTTCTTTTAACCAACCCCAACTTAGGTCTTTAATCAGCCTCAACTTAGGGTTTTTAGGGGTTAATGAAAAGAGAGGGAAAGAGTGTAATGGGCTGGAGAAGGGAAAGGAAGGAAGGGAAGGGAAGAAGAAAAGAAAGGGAAGAAGAAGAAAAAGAAAGAAAAGGGAAAAAGAAAGGAAAGAAAGAAAAGGAGGGAAAAAGGAAAAGGGAAAGAAAAAAATGAGAAAATGGAAAGTGGGGCTGGAGGCTTGGGTGACCACCTTGTGGGTCCCACCTCCTCTCTAAAAAAATAAAAAAAATAAAAATCAATAAAAACAAAAACAAACAAATAAAAAGAAGCCTTTTTTTTATATAAAATAGAAAAGTAAATGAATGGGCCATCTCAGAGCGGGTCCAAATTCCACATTTGAAATTCATTTTGATGATTAGAGGGGTAAAATAGTCTTTTTAGAAAGTTTCTAGACGAAACGAGCTATTTTTGGCAGTTTTGAAAACGAGCTCGGATTTTGAAGTTCAATACCCCGTTGCGAAGCAAATCCAGAGTAGAATTTAAAAATGTAATTTTGAAAGAAAACCATATTGTTTTTCTCGAGAAAATGCTTCAGACCGAAACGAGCTATTTTTGGCAGTTTTGAAACGAGCTCGGATTTTGAATTTCAATATCCCATTGCGAAGCAAATCCAATGTAGAATTTAAAAATATATTTTTGAAAGAAATCCATATTGTTTTTCTCGAGAAAATGCTTCCAACCGAAATGAGCTATTTTTGGCAGTTTTTGAAACGAGCTCAGATTTTGAAGTTCAATAGCTCATTGCGAAGCAAATCCAGTGTAAAACTTGAAAATTTGATTTTGAAAGAAATCCAGATTATTTTTCTTGAGAAAATATTTTCAAATTTAGACTCCCGGGGTGAAAATGTCAATTTTGGAAACCCGAGGTTTGAAATTGATTTCTGAAAACTTTTTAAAACTCAATCTGGATTGAAATTTATAAAACTGGAGTTCTGGACTTCGAAAATGAAATGAAATGTGATGAAATGCTAAGAAATGATATGAAATGATGAGAAATGACATGCGAAATGCAGACCCTGATTGGAGAATTTTAGATGTTAGACCCCGATTGGCAGCTGTACCAGTTTAAAAAGCATTAAAATTGATAAAATTTGCAAAATAGCTCAAGAAATGGTTTTCGGGACTCTACTGGATCAGAGTGACACTGAAAATTGAGGTTCGAGCTGGATTGAACTGAAATGAGCTGGATTGAGCTGAGTTTTAGAGTTTCAGAACTCAAATGAACTGACCAGGCACTGACTCAACTGACCTTTCCGACTGAATTTTCAAGAAAAGCTGTCATTTTTAGCGAAATGGTACGGAATGGTCACTGGAGTGAAGTGAATTACGAACTTGAGCTGACTTTGAGCTAAAAAAAAAGGTCAATAATACTGACATGAACTAAAATCGAAGCTCGAACACTAGCTCAATTGGCTGAACTCAGCTCAATTTCAGCTGAAAGAGCTGAAATGGACTAAAATGGGCTCCTAGACACTTGGAAAGGCTTTTGAACTGAAATTGGAGCGCTTGAACTCGTGGTGAGCTCAAGTTAGACTCTGGGGAGTATGACTGACTATGAATGACTGACTCAGAGACAATTGGCCTGGATTTGAGTGAGAAGTAAGCTCATTTTTGAAGAAATGATCCCATTTTGGCAGGAATGGTCAGAAATGAAAATGGTTTATTCCTTATGAGATCAGATGAGCTTGAGATGACTGATATTCTAACTGTCTTGAACTGACCAATGAGCTTGGTTGACTCCGACTGACTGGGGTCTGGGATGACCTAGGGGTAAAATGGTAATTTTCCTAATGAAAATGGGTATAATGGTGATTTTCTGAAACTGACTCGGGGTTTGACTCCTACACTGACCTAACAGGGTTGGCACTGAACAAGGAGGATTGTTTGAGAATGAGTGAGGAAAATTTGGGGTGTTTACAGATGCCCCTCTTTGCTACTAAGCCGGCTTGAAGACGAGCTTAGTGGCAAAGAAAAACACACCAAATTTGGGCTATAAAAATGCCCCAGTTAGAAGGATCTGACTGGATATGAAGAGATTTAGCCCTGATGAAAATGGTAGATATGAAATGGAGAATGAAGAGGAAAGAATTTACTTCAAAAGAAGTGATATTCAGGTTTTGCCCTTAACCTGGATGGGATAGGAAATACCTCGTGTAGAAACGAAGCTCAGGTTTGACCCTTAACCTGACCGGAAAATGAAATACCTCATCAAAGGAGGCTCAGGTTTGTACCCTTATCCTGATTGGGCAGAAAATGAAATACCTCATCAAAGGAGGCTCAGGTTTGTACCCTTATCCTGATTGGGCATAAAATGAAATACCTCATCAAAGAAGGCTCAGGTTTGTACCCTTATCCTGATTGGGTAGAAAATGAAATACCTCATCAAAGGAGGCTCAGGTTTGTACCCTTATCCTGATTGGGTAGAAAAATGAATGGAATCCTCGAAGGAAGAAACCATGATGGAACCTTCGGATTTCCGCACAATGAATCCGATAGGGGTTTTGCAAAAGGATGAAATTGGAGTCCCTAAAGCTTGAAAAGGGGTTTGATTTTGGGCGCCTCATTGCTGAGACTAAATAACTTTTGAAATTGGTGACCTTTTGCGAGAAAATGATTGGTGGCTTAACCTCAAGCCGAAATTGGACTGTCTATGGTGGGACAGTGGGGACACAGGGAAGTGTGCGAATCTGAGAGCCCATGCGCTCAGATTATACCAACAGAAGGGAAGGAATCTTGAAAACTCCCATTATCAAGTCCTTAAAAGGGATAACAACTTATGTCAGGATGCGCCAAAGATGAACCTCAAGCTCTCGCTTCACGCCAGGATAGCTAGAAAATATTATCAAAATGTTGAAAATTATTGTTGATTCGAAATAATTGAAAGTGATGCACATTGCTTTGAAAATATTCCCTCTTTTCTACCTGAAGTATTATCTCTGATTGGGCTTAACTTCGCAAAATCAAGATTCGAATTCAAATTGCTTGCAATTGGCTTTCTTTCAAGGAAGCTATCAATTTCCCTGATATGAGCAGAAAAGAGAGTATTCTTGATATTGTGAAAGCAATTTGTGAAAGAATATTGATAATAGAATTTCACAAAATTTAAAGAAGATTCTTTGGCAAATTTGGCAGTCTGATATCCTGGGATTCTTTTCTCATGATGATCTTTTTGCCCACTTTTTTTTCTTTATTGGCAGAATTAGAGCTCTCTTGGGCTTTTGGGGATTTTATTACATCATCCTTCATTTTGGAGATGTCCTGACTTTTCTCTCTTTTTTTTTTTTTGGAAGGGTACGTCACAAACTCCTTCATCTTGGAGATGTTCTGATCCTTCTTTTTCTCTTAGGGATTATATTGACGGTTATTGACTCATTGGTTGAAAATCTCTTGATGATAGCGGAAATTAAATATCCTTTAGGGTTTGTCGGGAGGCTCATCACAGTCGCCTTCATCTTGACGGTGCTCTGAACTTTCCCTGGAAGGATCCGTCACAAACTCCGTCATCTTGGAGATGATTCAAATCTTCTTTGGCCCCGGGGGTCTACTCGCATAATTCGTCTTCATCTTGACGACAGTTGTGAGATCCCTTTTGCAGATATTTAATTGCAGCTTTAGGTGATTGAGGAGATATAGAGATTGAATGGATTTTTCTGTATCACCCAGGATATTTCGACTGCTTTATTTTCCAAGAATGATCTTTAAAAATGTGCCATTGACTGCGATCAATACCGATCACTTATGGCTTTGCAACAATATTGAATTTCCTTTGCTGGCCATATCGAGGATTTATTCTTCATCCTTTTGGTTGGCCAATAGAAAGAATTTGAATTTTGAATCCTTCTTCGCGAAAGCTTTGTCCTTTCGAAAGTAATACTGAAGGTATTCTGAAGTAATGTTTTTGTATAGTAAAAATTTTGAAATCAACAAATATTTAATGACAAATTGGCAAAATGTTCTTGAAATCCTTGGTGAGAGCGAGCATCTGAAGCACAACGCAACGCACCCATGACAAAAAAAAATTCTTCTCCTTTCCCCAAAGGAGAAGATTCAGAAATTGGAAATAGGAATTACTCCTCTCTTCCCTGAAGAGGAGGTGTTTGCAAAACGAACTTTCAAAGAGAAATTAAGCTTTCGTCAAAACTTCCTAACATTAGGCTTCTCTTATGGAAAGGGGGCCGGTAATGATGAGGTCGGTGAATTGGTCATGAAGGAACGAGTCCATCACACTCTCCATGAAAAGAGGGTCCTTCATGATGAAAAGGCCTAGTTTGAAATTGCGGTCACAAGGAAAGTGAGCTTCCGTCGAAGCTCTCCCTGAATTAAGGGTTCCTTGTATGAAATTGGAAATTTGTTTTGCAAAACGGTTCACATATACACGAGTCCCTTCAAACTCTCCCTGAAAAGGGGCTAGGTGAACAAAGGATAGCATGCGAAAAGAACGAGCTCCCTTGAACTCTCCCTGTACAAAGGGTCTCTCGCAACAGGAAATGATTGGAATTGGTATGAAATTGGAATTTGGAAAATTTAAAATTTTGAAATTTGGAATTTGAAATTGGAAATTTGGAAATTGATATTTGGAAACTGGAAATTGATTGACTCGAAGGTCAAAATTGGTTGACCCAAAAGTCGAAATTGGAAATTTGGAATTTAAAAATTGGAAATTGGAAATTGGAAATTGGGAAATTGATTGACCCGAAGGTCGAAATTGGAAATTTGGAAATTGAGTGGCTCGAGGGCCGAATTGGTAATTGAAATTTGAACTTTGATGAATGATCAACACAAAGACTGAACCCGAGAGGTTGACTTTTGAAAATATGTCAACATAGACATTGGATTTTAAAAATATATCAGTTCGAGCACTGGATTTTGGAAGTGTACCAGTTTGAGCACTGGCTTTCAAAATTGTACCAGTTCAAGCACTGAGTTTTGAAAATATACCTTGTTTTTAATTTGAAATTTGAATTTTTAAAAGAGACCTATGCTCTTAAAGTATTTGGGAATTGTAACGAGAATGATTGTCGGGGTCTCAGGATTATCCCTTATCCTGAATGGGTAGCGAACTTGATGCAAATGCATGCCAATGAATGCAGATGTATGCAAATATGAAAATGATATAAATGAATGCACATGCGTGCAAAATGAGAGATTTGTTTATCCTGCCTGCATACAGGATATTTGTAGATAAAAACAAAATTTTTAAAAAAAATGCCCCAGTAAAACTAGGAAAGGAGATTTTAACCATTATTGAACAAAATTTGGAGGAATTACAAAGAATAAGACATGGTTTAAGTATAGAATTTTTTCAAATGCCGAGCATTGATGGGATCTGGTAATTCCACTCCGTCAGCATTTATGAGCCGATATGAATTACGAGGTAATGCCTCTTTGACAACATAGGGACCTTCCCAATTTGGTGACCACTTGCCACCTGGGCGGTGCTTGAGATAAGCCGTTGACCTGAGCACTAGATCATTGACTCGAAATTTTCTTTCAATGACTGATTTTGCATATTGTCTGGCTATCTTCTGACGATACGATTGAGCGTGCTCTGCTGCTCTGAGTCTTCTTTCGTCTAGCAAATCAAGTTGTACTAGCCGCTGTTGTTGATACTGATCAAGAGGTAATTCGAGAAGTGATGCAAATTTCAGAGCAGGTTTCTGAACATGTAGAGGCAATACTACTTCGGTTCCGTAGACAAGTTCTGACGGAGTAGCATTAGTTGGAGTTCGAATGGTGGTTCGATATGCCCACAATGCATCATGAATCTTCTCATGCCAGTCACGACCTGTTTCCAAAGTTCGCTCCAGGATTCGAATCAAAATCTTATTGGTGGCCTCTGCTTGGCCATTTCCTTGAGGATAATAAGGAGAGGAGAAATGATGATGAATTTTGAACTTCAAACAAAAAGTCCTCATTTTCTCATTCTTGAAATGACTGCCATTATCTGACACAATATCATGTGGTATGCCGAAACGACATAGGATATTCCTATGGATGAACGAGACCACATGTCGACCTTCTACTGTGCGTAGAGTGACTGCTTCTACCCATTTAGTAAAATATTCTGTTGCAGCAAGAAAATATTTATGGCCATTTGAAGCAGAAGGAGTAATGGGGCCAACAACATCAAAAGCCCACATAGAAAATGGCCATGGTGAGACGACAGATTGCAAATATGTCGCTGGCGCATGAATGGAAGGTGCATGCATCTGGCATTGAACGCACTTCTTCACAAAATGATAACAATCTTGTTGCATAGTTCTCCAGTAATAGCCTGCTCGGATGATTTGTTTGACGAGAGTTTGGTAGCCAACATGACCACCGCAGATACCTTCATGTGCTTCTTCCACAACTTCTTTGGCTTCTTCTTCGTCCAAACATCTGGAATATTCAGAGCTGAATCCACGACGATAAAGGACGTCGGCAAGAATAAAATATCGCGCAGACATGCGCTGAATTGCTCGCCGCTCTTTCTTTGAGAGTTCTGGAGGAAATTCGCCAGTTTCAATGAAATTCTTGATGTCATGATACCAGGGCTTCTTCTTTTGCTCCGCCTGGTTTACCTGCTCTACTGGGACGAAAGCAGGTTGATCAAGTCTGCCAATTTCAAAGGAGCGACAAGATTCTTCGTTCCTGAAAGACATGATGGATCCCAGATTGGCTAAACTGTCTGCAATTTGATTGAAATCTCTCTTGACATGGAAAAGTTGGAATTCTTCGAAATTGCTAACAAGAGCTGAGACGATCTTCTGATAAGGAAGTAACTTCTGATCCTTCACTTGCCATTCAGCTAAGACTTGATTGACGACGAGCAAAGAGTCGCCATAAGCATGCACTCTTTTGACATTGAAGTCTCGTAGAATTTTCAGACCTTGTATCAAAGCTTCATACTCGGCCATATTATGAGTGCACTGAAAATCTAATTTGAGAGAAAAGGGGATCATCTCCTTCTCAGGTGTGATCAACAGAATCCCGATTCCTATGCCTGCCATATTCTTGGAACCGTCAAAGAATAAATTCCAAATTGGGGATTGTTGAATATTGCAGATCCGCTCATCGGGGAAATCATCCTCGACTTTAACATCTTCTGCTAAAGGAAAATCTGCTAATTGATCTGCAATTGCTTGGCCCTTGATAGATTGCTGAGAGACATATTCCAAATCGTATTGCATCAATAAAACCTGCCATTTGGCAATCCGTCCACTGAGGAAGGGTTGCTCTAGAATATACTTGAGAGGATTTAATTTGGATAGGATCTTGACTTCAGATGTCAACAGATAGTGTCTCAATTTCTGACACATCCAAACCAGAGCTAGACATGTCTTCTCTATCTGAGAGTATTTCTTCTCATAATCAATGAAGGTTTTACTCACATAGTAAATGGCATGCTCTACCAGACTGCCTTTTTCGTATTGCGCCAAGAATCCGCCACAAGCCACTTGATTAACTGAAATGTATAGCAATAGGGGTTTCCCTAATTCTGGCGGCTTTAACACAAGAGGATTGAGCAAATATTTCTTGATGCGTTCGAACGATTGCTGACACTCTAGTCCCCATTCGAATTTCACTCCTTTTCTGAGCAAATGATTGAAAGGCTCACATCTCATGGCCAAATTGGATATGAATCGCCGAATTGATTGCATGCGTCCCTGAAGGCTACGCAATTCTTTCAGATTAGTCGGGGGAGACATGTCAATGATAGCTTTGGCCTTAGCGGGATCAACTTCTATCCCCTTTTTGCTGACTAGAAAGCCTAACAATTTGCCAGATTCGACTCCAAAAACACATTTTTGTGGATTGAGTCTTAGCTTGTAAAGAATGAGCCGCTTGAAAACTTGATTGAGAGTTTCGATGCGATCTTCTTCTTCTTTGGATTTTACCAGAATATCATCGACATAGGCATCCATGATTTTGTGCATCTGATCATGGAAAATGACGACCATAGCACGCTGATAAGTGGCTCCAGCATTCTTAAGCCCAAATGGCATGACTGTATAACAAAAAGTGCCCCAAGGAGTAGTGAAAGATGTCTTGGACTGATCACGAGCGGCCAACTTGATCTGATTATATCCGGAATATCCATCCATAAAAGAGAACATAGCGTGACCTGCTGTGCTATCAATCAAAAGATCAATATTAGGAAGTGGATAATCATCCTTAGGAGTCGCTTTATTGAGATCTCTGAAGTCAATGTAAATTCGAACTTTACCATTTTTCTTACGAACAGCAACAATATTTGCTAGCCAATCTGGATAGTCAATGGTTCGAATGAACCCTGCTTTGAGTAGGTCTTCTAGACCTTCCTTAACTTGTTGTTCCACTCGAGGATCCATCTTTCTCAGTTTCTGCTTAACCGGCTTGACATTTGGTTTTAGGATGAGACGATGCTCAACCAATTTGGTATCTAGACCTGGCATGAACTCATACGTCCAAGCGAACACTTCTTCATGTTGCTTGAGAAAACGGGTGAGCCTTTCTTTCTCTTTCGGGCTCAAACTGCTGCCAATCTTGAGAATTTTAGGATCGTCTTCTGATCCAATATTGATATCCTCAGTCGGATCCTGAACTAAGGATGATGGGTCATCTTGTTTCTGAATTGCTGCAAATTCTGGTAATTCTTGAAGAGCTGAATCAAATTCTGCAGGTTCTTCTGACTGCTTTGTAATCTGACTACATTCTGCTCTTATTTTAACCTGATGAATCACTGTTGGCTTTGAAAAGGCCTCTGGATTAAGAACGAGCTTCTTGATAGATCGGGAAGACATTCTGAAAATTGGAGAATAAATCGATTCAGAAAAATCTCCTATCATAAAACAAATTACTTTTGTTAAGAAAATATTTTGAAAGATAAAAGAGAAGAATAATGGCAAATTTTCAAAGATTTGATAACGAGAAGTAAAGAGACAAATGGCATCCAGATAGACAAAGGAAATTTTCAACTTTATTGAAAGATTGAATTGAGGACAATGATTGAAATGAAACGGGATATCATCCTAAATGTGAAAACAAAAGAATAGAAATGAAAGACAAGCAGATGCCCTTAGGTCGTCCCTTTGATAAAGATAGTGCCCTTCTGAGATCTTCTGCCACTAAAGCCCAATCCGGCCCTCTGAGGATAGTGCTGAGGAATTACTGGCTCGAGACGACCATTCCCATTTTTTCCCAGGCCTTGAAAAGGCTGATAACCATGCTTTACTAACAGATCAAATCCCTTTTTGGCCTTCATAAATTGGGAGAATAGTGGATGATCTTTGAATGTACTATAGTCAATTTGTCCTCCAATCTTGAAAAACTGTGGACCTCTCCATCGAGTCATGGCCACTGTATGTGCTGGCTGTTCAGCCGTCTGCAGTATTCCTGAATTTTCTTCAAAGCTGACCTCATCAATGCCCCTAATGCTAGGGATATCAGTAGTGAAAGTGGGCCTAGGAACCATGGGTTGTGCAAGCCTCTTCTCCGGATCCTCGCCCAAGACTGTTGTGATCATTCCACCTTTTGACCACTTGACACACTGATGCAAAGTAGACGGCACCGCGTTCGTGTTGTGAATCCACGGTCGTCCCAACAACAGATTATACGTTGGGGGTACATTGACCACATGAAAGAGGACAGAGTGGACCGAGTAGTCAATGAAAAATTCCAAGAAAATTTTCCCTTTAGCTGTCTGGACATGATTATCAAACCCGTAGATAGTGATCGGGTCTGGGATATATTCCTCTTCTCTAATGCCCAAAGCTTTGGCTGTCATTTCTGGGCATATATTGAGGCTGCTGCCTCCATCTATCAGCACATGAGGAACAGTCATTCCTCTGGCTCGAATCACAACATACAAAGCGTTGTTGTGAAACACATGCGGCTTAGAAAGATCTTCATCCGAGAAAGTGATTGGAGCATTTGTCATGGCCTGATTGACTATCTGGGCCATGTCTTCAGGAGTTATGCTCGGTTTCACTTTGATTTTCCGCAACAGATCATTCAACACTTGCTGGTGCTTGGCGGAAGCTTGGGCTAAATCCAAGATTGAGACATTGGATAATGCAGTAATCGGCTTTGGTGCCGATGTCTCACCTTTCTCCGGAGCGGGCTTAATAAAGTGCTTAGAGAGCCATGGCATTCTTTTAGCCACCTCAGGAGATACCCCAGTGGGTTTATCAGATACTTTCATTTTACCAAAAGTTGCAATGAGATCCATTTTCTGAGCTTTGGACTGAGCCTGCTGCAGCACAAGGACCTGATGTTGGACTTGCATATCCCTTTTAGAGCATGGCCTAATATGCTCCTGCGGCTGAAAAGGCTGTTCAGAGATGACCATCGTAGAATGATGGGGAAAGGGTTTCTTTAGAATATCCATATTTTCATCTTCGGCACCCTCTACCAGAAGATTCTTGTCGATGAGATCCTGAACAATATTCTTGAGAACGAAGCAGTTCTCAGTATTGTGCCCCACTGTTCTGTGAAATTTACAAAATTGATCTTTGAATTTTCCCATGGGAACAGGGGGATCGGCCAGCCTAGGCAGTTTGACCATCTTCTTGGTCAACATATACTCGAGCACAGTCTCGAGGGATTGGTCTAGTGGAGTGAATTTCCTGTCATAACTCCACCCTTCATGCTTTACTTTTTCTCGGGGCTTCGGTCCCTGTTCTGATTGAAGTGGCTTATTGTATTGAGGCACTGACTTGCCTTTCTGATCGTTCTTGTTGGAACTTCCTGCCCCATAACAGAAATCTTTGTTCTGCCCCTTACAGTGGTTCCAATTATTATTTCTGACAGAATGAGTGAAGTGAGTCTTCTTCTTCTGCTCAGTTTGGCCGTTGTTCTTAGTAAAGGTGAAGCCTTCATAGAAACCATTTTCCATGCTCAACTCGAGCCATTCAGCTCTCTCTGTCAGTTCAATGAATGTCCTTGATGGTGCAGTAGAGATGAGACCTCTTAGAGGCTGTGAGAAGTTACTCAGAATTAGGGACAAAGCATGTCCCTCTGATATGGGGTCCCTCATCTTGTTGCAAGCTGACCTCCATCGGTGGATAAAATCTCTGGCCTTCTCATTTTCTCTCTGTTTAAGGCCGCAAAGATGGCTGAGGGTGGGAAGTGCCTCAGCATTGAAGAGAAATCGCTCAATGAACATGTTTACCACTTTGTCAAATTCCTTCAACTCAATTGGATTTACATGCTCCGAGTACCATTTAGCTGCGGTTCCCTCCAGACTGCGAGGGAAACATAGGAAAAGTGCACGGTTGTCTCGTTTGAATCTGGAGCATTCAGCGAAGAACATGGCGAGATGAGCTTTAGGATCGCCAGAACCATCGAATTTGATAAACTTTTTGGGGAGATTCTCGAGATTGTCGTCCCCATCCAAACCATCATAGAAGTCTTCGCTGGTGAATACTTTCTTGCCCTTGTCACGGGCCTGCAGGTCTCGAAGCATTCTGACCACATCTTTGAACTGCGGCTGGTTAGAGTCATTGAGAGATTGCTCTTTGAATTTGTGGGCTGACCCCTGCCCCTGGGTAGACTTGCGGAATGCCTGATGGGTCTCAAACTCTTCATCTAAATCTTCCACTGATTCCTTTTCATCAGTTGCATCAACATGCTGGGCAGGCTTCTTGGATATCTTCAAGGCTTTCTTGACTGCCCGGCCTTTTGTCTTTTGCTTCACCTGTGCTTTCTCTGTACTGGCTTCAGCTTGTTCTGCCAGCATTTTAGTCATCATCTTCTTAAACATGGCATACATTTGAGGATCAATGTCATCCTCAACCTGTTGCCCCTGATTTTTGCCTGAGCGCGGGGAATCCATTTCTTCGTCTGAAGCTGTCGAATATGCGATTCCCTCGACTGGTGCAGTCTTCTTCCCAGACCTTGTTTGAACCATTGACTGTCACGAAGGCTCTCTGCAGAGCAAAATCGATGGTTAGGCTTTTGAGAGAGATTTTGATTGGAAGAAAATATTCGCTGAGAATTTTGGTAGACAATTTGAAAGAATATCCCATTACTAGGGATTGAGTCGTCGCGGGGATTACGACAATTGCGTTGTCATTCCTTTGCAAAGAAAATAAACAACTGAAAATTTAAGCCTTGTTACCTAGGCGAGGTCGTCAAACCAAGAATTGAAGAATTTGCAAGATTTTTATTTATTGAAAGAAAACATGATTGCATCAATAATAAACTTGAGAAAGAGGGGGCGGACAGACAATTTGCCACCACTCTTTATAACTAGCAGAGACACGAGGACCGGGAAAAAGCGGAAGAGTAACAAAAGAGTCCCAGCCATATCTGGCAGAATGGTATGCTCCGGACCACTGTGCTGATGTAAGGTCGAACTCTGGCAAGACTCCTGATAGCAGCCGCATCTCTATGTGCTTCTGTCTCTGAGAAAACTGTCGAACACACCGCTCCGGATGATAGTAAGCACAGAAGAATGGACCAAGCAACTTGAATCTCTTGCTATATGCATAGGTGTATCTGGGAGGCGATAATTCTCGATCAAAATAGTCCCACACCACTTCTTCTTCCTGCAGATAGTCGATCAGGAATCGGTACCGCGCAACTGGAAGGAGCTCCTTACCGTTGTATCTGAATGAACTAGCTCTGGTTGGTACATGCTGAAGGAACCAAGATTGAAGAGCATAAGTACATCCCTCGACTAAGATGGACTCTCCAAGTGTGAAGCGGGTCAGTCCTCTGTATAGAAAAGCAAGCGCGGCCATGGCTATCGAGAGACGGCTGGTCTGTCGACTTCCCCATCTTCTCAAAAGTTGAACTATTCTGACATCCACATAATTTTGTCCATCTGGAAAGAAAGCAAGTCCCACAGTACACAAAACCATCGCATGCTGAATTCTCTCTCGAGCTGTCCTGGACAACAAGCTGACTTCTGCGAATTCTCCATACTGTCGGTAGATCTCGATCAGACTCACGTATTCATTCCCATTTTCTTCAATCAGTGGCCAAGACTTGCGCCCTGTCATGCGAGCTACGGCATCTTTGGGGTCCAGACCCTTGACATTGATCAGAAACTGCTGCTCTAACGGATCTCCAGGCTGACCGGCTGGCTCAGACAGTCCCATAATCTCTGAGAATTCATCCATCAGTATTGTCATCTCGCCCCACGGGAACCAGAACGTGCAAGTGCGCGGATTCCACCGCTCCGCCAGTGCATGAATCAGATTGCCGTTGACTGTCAACTTTCCCACTGCAGATGCCAATTCCAACCCACAATCGCTCAAGTGGTCCGGAAACATACAAGAGAAATTTTTGAACCAGACATAATACCACCGGGGGAAGAAGGGTCCGGTGCTAAGAGATCGATGCTCAGGAAGACTTTGTTGCACCTCATAGGAGATGTGACCCTCAGGAAAAACAGAATCGAGCTGACTGGATGCCATTGGACTGAAAGACAAGAAGACTGGAATTAGACTTTGGAAAAATATAAGAAATTTGAAAATTGCAGGCAGGATAAAATGAAGGCTGGAAATTCGAAGTCCAGAGGAACGAAAGAATGGAAAATTTCCTGGAGTTTTGAAGGAAAAGGTGGATAATTTAGAAAAATCGTCCAGGGTTTTTGAGAAAAAGGAGATATTTCATAAAAGATGAAAAATGAGGTATTTTGGAAAATTGTTTGGTATTTTGGAAAACTTGGGAAAAATATGAGAAAATAAGGCGAAAATGAATATCATATATTCAATTACAAACAATTATGCACATACATCAATCCCTAGGAAGCCAACTCTAAATGCATTGATTTTGAAAGAGCTTTAGGACCCTAATCCTGACTCTAGGCTTAGATCAACTGTGTCCAATCATGCTATGCCGATATACTCGAGCCGAGGCTCGATGTACGTGGCATAAAACTCATCTCCGGGTCTAGGCTTGTGTTTTCCCAACATCCTTGAGCGCCTGCCGATATACGTTGGACTATGGCTCTTGGTACGTGGAAGGGGGGCATTAGCCCAAATAAGTAGCCCAGTTGTGAGGCTCTGTCCCGAACTATGGTTCTGGAAGAGAGCCCAGCAACGTGAAGACCGGGTAGACATAGGTGGGGTGGTTTTTGAAATATGATCACATGCAGGCAAACAGAGGGCTCTAAGTCCTAAAGAGATAGAATTTTGAAAACTTTTGAAGAAGCAAACATTGTTTTCATACAAGTCCTAGATTGAGGAGTGTTGTATTTCAGACCTAAGTCTATATGAGCATGCATAATTCTCCTCAATATGGTCCTACCAAACCATGCCTAGTCTACAAGCAATCCATGTCAGCTGGGTTCAAGTCTAGGCTCCTAGGTTCACATGATATCAGAAATTAAAGCTGACATTTCATAGAACATAATTTTGACAATTGGGCTAAGTTAAAGCACATAATTGATCAGGCGAGGACAGGTCCCATCTCGGTCGCCAAACCTGTTATCATCGCAAAATTTTTCCCCTCCCTTGCGAGAGAGAAACGAATTTGCGAGTCAAACTCGACCAAAGTTTTGAAAATGATTTTGAAAATTTACTCGCCTCCGTTTTTAAAATTTGCGGGAAAATTCCGTGGAATGGGATCCGCCTGTCGGTACGAGGTTCAATCGTTCCTGGCACCTTTACCAGGGGTAATTGAACCAAGGACCAATTATGTGCTCTAACTTGATTCAAGTATCTAAATTATGCTCTATTTTTCCTAGAATGCACAAAGAATCAGGCTTGTGCTATGGAATTTTGAAAATAATGCAAGTTTAAAAAAAAAATATGATGTTTGCTTTGGAAAATTGAAATATGCTGGAAAAGTGATTGGAAAAGTACTTGAAATTGAATCCTTGGGAAAATCATTGAATTTCATTGGAAATCAAAAATTTGCATTGGAAAGTGATTTCTCAGGAAAACTTGAACTTTGGAAAATCGATTTTGAAATTTGGAATTGCTTTTCTGAGAAAATGGTTTTGAGAATTCTGAGAAAATCAAGAAATTCATTGGAAAATGACTTTTGAAATGGAAAATGAATTCTCAAGAAAACTGGAAAATATGAGAAAATAAATTTCTAAAAACTTGGGATTTTGAAATTTGAGAATTTGAATACATAGGAAAATCTTGATTTGAACTTGGGAAATGCTTTGAAATGTCATTTGAAAACTTAGGATTTTGAGAAAATCAGATCCTGAGAAAGACTTGGAAATTCTTGAGAAAATTGAATTTTCTGAAATTGAAATTGGAAAATGAGTTTGAAATAATGCAATTTGAATGATATGAATGAATGAATATGAATTTGAAAAGGGAATTTCATTGAGGAATTGGGAAATCCTTTTGAAACTTTGAAAAATGCAGTGCATTTTGAAGTTAGCCTAAGTGTGTAGGCTAAATGTGGCTAATACGAAGATCATAAATCTTGGTTTTCTTCGTATTCTGACTATGGCCATAAATACGAATCCCACCGAGTTTATAAACTCCATAAAAGCTTGTGCACGTGCCATTCGTGTAAACCATAGTGAATTTGAAACAAATATGCATGAATCATACATCACATATTAAAATTTGCATAAATTAAACTATATGCAATGCAACCCTATTCTAAGCAGAAATATAACTCTTATTCCAAATTATTACATTTGATGTTACATTGAATTGAAATAAAATAAGAAAATAAAATCTTCTTCTTGAATATTCCTGCAAAACTAGAAAACAAGGTTAGCACAAAAATGTAGGTTTTTCTGAATTTATCCGAAAATATGGGAAATTATCGGATATTATTCAGATATAAACCCAAAATCATACCCCCTTTGATATAAACATGATGAATAATGAATAAATTTCGAAAATAAACTTGAAAATTCGAAATTGGGGTCAAAATGACCAAAATACCCCTGATGACCTTGAAATCAGGGTTTTCTGAAAGAATTTTTGTAAATTTTGTAAATTTGAAAATCAAATGAAATAAATCAAACATAATATGATGAAATATGATGATATGCATGAAATTTTGGGAGAATTAGAAATTGAAATTTCGAAATTTAGGTCAAAATGACCAAAATACCCCCAATAACAAGACTATGGCCTTGAAACCAGGGTTTTCTGAAATAAATTTTGCAAAATTGAAAAATATGAAATGCAAAGGAGATTAAAATTAACCCTAATATGATTCTACATGCTTATGTACATGATAAAAACCCTAAAATGGCGAAAATATCATAAAATATCGAATTTAACCTGATTTTCGCTTCTGAATTTAAAGATAAACTAACACATGGAGCAAATGAACTTGGAATTAAACCAAATTTGGCATGGACACCTAAAATAACCCTAAAAATAGAATGGAGCTCGAAAATCTAATTTTTTTTGTATTTTTAAATATGGAAATTCAAATAAAAACCCTAAATTTCATGATTTTTGCCTAAAATATTGACTCTAAAGGGGATTTAGGATATCAAACTTCCATAAAAATTTCCCAAATTTTATGGGATGACAGATGACAGTAAGGCAAGGATTTTTGCCTTTTACACTTTCTGGTTTTGACCTATGGTCGGAGCTGTACCACTCCGGCAAGTCGGATCGGAATCCGGCGACTCTAGTAAATGAAGGAAACAGACAGGTTTCGGTAGAAAATGTGGTAAAAATGTCAGACAGATGGGAAAATGGCTTAAATTGTGGGAAAATGTCCCTGATAAATAGAGGAATATTTGATCTTTTTACAGAATTGTGATTCGGGTTACGGTTTGGAAAAGGGCATGCTGTTATCAGAGACCTAAATCTCTGGAATTTCTGGACATTGGAATCTGTTAGACAGAAAGATAAAGTCCGAGAAAAATAATGAAACAGATCCAAAAATTACCAAATTTTGGGAAATTGCAGAACATTATGTTAGGAAAAACTTTTATGTTGAAAGTTTTTGCAGACAGGCTATAGATTGAACAGACTCGATGTATTAGGGTATGTCTGTACCCTGACACAGGAAAATCAAAATTTTCCCAGGGGTCTGGGAAATCCGATTTTTGACAGAGGTCAAAACTTATTGGAAAAAGCTCAAAATTTCCAGATCATTAGTAGATTCAATCTTGAATCCACTGTGATTTTTATAGAATGATTCGAATCCCACATAAGGGTGAATCCGAAGGTTTTTGTCTGCTAAAGCAGGAATTGAAATTTCTGGATGACAGAAAACCCGATTTAGAGTTTGGTTGGTTTAGAAAGGTTCCGAAACCCGAATTGAATCAAAGTTTTGACAGTACAACAAAGACATGTAAACCTAACTACTCTAAAATTTACAAAATTTTTAAATGCATAAAATCACATAAATTGCTGTATGGACTTTGTCTAAAAACTAAAATTTTACAAATTTTAAACTAAGTAAAGCATGGTTCATATATAAAACGAAATAACTAGGAAAACGAATTAATCTAAGTGCATGCAAACATAAGATGACATGAATCATAAAACTAAAAGCTAAATCGAGGAGGATATGATCAATTTAATATTGGCTCTCCAAAATGAGAGATTCGATCCATTGAGTGGACGGATCTTTTCATTTTTTAGCCTACACATAAAGCACAAGTTTTGTATTTATCTATATATATATATATGTATATATATATATATAGAGAGAGAGAGAGAGAGATTAAATGAGAGTTTTCAACAATATGAAACCAGCTTTGGTCTGATCTCACGTTGTGTTTAAATAAACCATGTGATAAATATCTTAAAAAAAAATGAAAGCCAAAGGGTAAAGCAACACTTTACCTTGAGAGAGGGCTGGAAGATGGGGATGGCTTGAATGTGGAGCAGCTGCTGCCAGGCGTGAGGGAGGTGTGGCTGTTGGCTGGGAGCTTGAAGGTGATGCTTCCAAGTGGAGACCGGCTGAAGCAAGGTGGAGGCTGCAGCTGTTTGTTGAAGCAGATGGTGGCTTGAACCGGCTAGGCGTGGAGGCTGCAGCTGGAGATGACCGGAGGTGCTGGTTGAAAGTGTAAGCTGTGGCTGTTGTGGCTGTAGCAGCCAAGAGAAGGGAAGGAGAGAGCTAAAGGGGGAGAGAGAGAGAGGCGTGAGATGGGAGAAGAGCCGTAAGTGGCTTCTTCTTTTTTTCTTTTTTTTCTTTTAACCAACCCCAACTTAGGTCTTTAATCAGCCTCAACTTAGGGTTTTTAGGGGTTAATGAAAAGAGAGGGAAAGAGTGTACGTGAATGGGCTGGAGAAGGGAAAGGAAGGAAGGGAAGGGAAGAAGAAGAAAAAGAAAGAAAAGGGAAAAAGAAAGGAAAGAAAGAAAAGGAGGGAAAAAGGAAAAGGGAAAGAAAAAAATGAGAAAATGGAAAGTGGGGCTGGAGGCTTGGTGACCACCTTGTGGGTCCCACCTCCTCTCTAAAAAAATAAAAAAAATAAAAATCAATAAAAACAAAAACAAACAAATAAAAAGAAGCATTTTTTTTATATAAAATAGAAAAGTAAATGAATGGGCCATCTCAGAGCGGGTCCAAATTCCACATTTGAAATTCATTTTGATGATTAGAGGGGTAAAATAGTCTTTTTAGAAAGTTTCTAGACGAAACGAGCTATTTTTGGCAGTTTTGAAAACGAGCTCGGATTTTGAAGTTCAATACCCCGTTGCGAAGCAAATCCAGAGTAGAATTTAAAAATGTAATTTTGAAAGAAAACCATATTGTTTTTCTCGAGAAAATGCTTCCAACCGAAACGAGCTATTTTTGGCAGTTTTGAAACGAGCTCGGATTTTGAATTTCAATATCCCATTGCGAAGCAAATCCAATGTAGAATTTAAAAATATATTTTTGAAAGAAATCCATATTGTTTTTCTCGAGAAAATGCTTCCAACCGAAATGAGCTATTTTTGGCAGTTTTTGAAACGAGCTCAGATTTTAAAGTTCAATAGCTCATTGCGAAGCAAATCCAGTGTAAAACTTGAAAATTTGATTTTGAAAGAAATCCAGATTATTTTTCTTGAGAAAATATTTCCAAATTTAGACTCCCGGGGTGAAAATGTCAATTTTGGAAACCCGAGGTTTGAAATTGATTTCTGAAAACTTTTTAAAACTCAATCTGGATTGAAATTTATAAAACTGGAGTTCTGGACTTCGAAAATGAAATGAAATGTGATGAAATGTTATGAAATGCTAAGAAATGATATGAAATGATGAGAAATGACATGCGAAATGCAGACCCTGAATGGAGAATTTTAGATGTTAGACCCCGATTGGCAGCTGTACCAGTTTAAAAAGCATTAAAATTGATAAAATTTGCAAAATAGCTCAAGAAATGGTTTTCGGGACTCTACTGGATCAGAGTGACACTGAAAATTGAGGTTCGAGCTGGATTGAACTGAAATGAGCTGGATTGAGCTGAGTTTTAGAGTTTCAGAACTCAAATGAACTGACCAGGCACTGACTCAACTGACCTTTCCGACTGAATTTTCAAGAAAAGCTGTCATTTTTAGAGAAATGGTACGGAATGGTCACTGGAGTGAAGTGAATTACGAACTTGAGCTGACTTTGAGCTAAAAAAAAGGTCAATAATACTGACATGAACTAAAATCGAAGCTCGAACACTAGCTCAATTGGCTGAACTCAGCTCAATTTCAGCTGAAAGAGCTGAAATGGACTAAAATGGGCTCCTAGACACTTGGAAAGGCTTTTGAACTGAAATTGGAGCGCTTGAACTCGTGGTGAGCTCAAGTTAGACTCTGGGGAGTATGACTGACTATGAATGACTGACTCAGAGACAATTGGCCTGGATTTGAGTGAGAAGTAAGCTCATTTTTGAAGAAATGATCCCATTTTGGCAGGAATGGTCAGAAATGAAAATGGTTTATTCCTTATGAGATCAGATGAGCTTGAGATGACTGATATTCTAACTGTCTTGAACTGACCAATGAGCTTGGTTGACTCCGACTGACTGGGGTCTGGGATGACCTAGGGGTAAAATGGTAATTTTCCTAATGAAAATGGGTATAATGGTGATTTTCTGAAACTGACTCGGGGTTTGACTCCTACACTGACCTAACAGGGTTGGCACTGAACAAGGAGGATTGTTTGAGAATGAGTGAGGAAAATTTGGGGTGTTTACAGATGCCCCTCTTTGCTACTAAGCCGGCTTGAAGACGAGCTTAGTGGCAAAGAAAAACACACCAAATTTGGGCTATAAAAATGCCCCAGTTAGAAGGATCTGACTGGATATGAAGAGATTTAGCCCTGATGAAAATGGTAGATATGAAATGGAGAATGAAGAGGAAAGAATTTACTTCAAAAGAAGTGATATTCAGGTTTTGCCCTTAACCTGGATGGGACAGGAAATACCTCGTGTAGAAACGAAGCTCAGGTTTGACCCTTAACCTGACCGGGAAATGAAATACCTCATCAAAGGAGGCTCAGGTTTGTACCCTTATCCTGATTGGGCAGAAAATGAAATACCTCATCAAAGGAGGCTCAGGTTTGTACCCTTATCCTGATTGGGCATAAAATGAAATACCTCATCAAAGAAAGCTCAGGTTTGTACCCTTATCCTGATTGGGTAGAAAATGAAATACCTCATCAAAGGAGGCTCAGGTTTGTACCCTTATCCTGATTGGGTAGAAAAATGAATGGAATCCTCGAAGGAAGAAACCATGATGGAACCTTCGGATTTCCGCACAATGAATCCGATAGGGGTTTTGCAAAAGGATGAAATTGGAGTCCCTAAAGCTTGAAAAGGGGTTTGATTTTGGGCGCCTCATTGCTGAGACTAAATAACTTTTGAAATTGGTGACCTTTTGCGAGAAAATGATTGGTGGCTTAACCTCAAGCCGAAATTGGACTGTCTATGGTGGGACAGTGGGGACACAGGGAAGTGTGCGAATCTGAGAGCCCATGCGCTCAGATTATACCAACAGAAGGGAAGGAATCTTGAAAACTCCCATTATCAAGTCCTTAAAAGGGATAACAACTTATGTCAGGATGCGCCAAAGATGAACCTCAAGCTCTCGCTTCACGCCAGGATAGCTAGAAAATATTATCAAAATGTTGAAAATTATTGTTGATTCGAAATAATTGAAAGTGATGCACATTGCTTTGAAAATATTCCCTCTTTTCTACCTGAAGTATTATCTCTGATTGGGCTTAACTTCGCAAAATCAAGATTCGAATTCAAATTGCTTGCAATTGGCTTTCTTTCAAGGAAGCTATCAATTTCCCTGATATGAGCAGAAAAGAGAGTATTCTTGATATTGTGAAAGCAATTTGTGAAAGAATATTGATAATAGAATTTCACAAAATTTAAAGAAGATTCTTTGGCAAATTTGGCAGTCTGATATCCTGGGATTCTTTTCTCATGATGATCTTTTTGCCCACTTTTTTTTCTTTATTGGCAGAATTAGAGCTCTCTTGGGCTTTTGGGGATTTTATTACATCATCCTTCATTTTGGAGATGTCCTGACTTTTCTCTCTTTTTTTTTTTTTGGAAGGGTACGTCACAAACTCCTTCATCTTGGAGATGTTCTGATCCTTCTTTTTCTCTCAGGGATTATATTGACGGTTATTGACTCATTGGTTGGAAATCTCTTGATGATAGCGGAAATTAAATATCCTTTAGGGTTTGTCGGGAGGCTCATCACAGTCGCCTTCATCTTGACGGTGCTCTGAACTTTCCCTGGAAGGATCCGTCACAAACTCCGTCATCTTGGAGATGATTCAAATCTTCTTTGGCCCCGGGGGTCTACTCGCATAATTCGTCTTCATCTTGACGACAGTTGAGAGATCCCTTTTGCAGATATTTAATTGCAGCTTTAGGTGATTGAGGAGATATAGAGATTGAATGGATTTTTCTGTATCACCCAGGATATTTCGACTGCTTTATTTTCCAAGAATGATCTTTAAAAATGTGCCATTGACTGCGATCAATACCGATCACTTATGGCTTTGCAACAATATTGAATTTCCTTTGCTGGCCATATCGAGGATTTATTCTTCATCCTTTTGGTTGGCCAATAGAAAGAATTTGAATTTTGAATCCTTCTTCGCGAAAGCTTTGTCCTTTCGAAAGTAATACTGAAGGTATTCTGAAGTAATGTTTTTGTACAGTAAAAATTTTGAAATCAACAAATATTTAATGACAAATTGGCAAAATGTTCTTGAAATCCTTGGTGAGAGCGAGCATCTGAAGCACAACGCAACGCACCCATGACAAAAAAAAATTCTTCTCCTTTCCCCAAAGGAGAAGATTCAGAAATTGGAAATAGGAATTACTCCTCTCTTACCTGAAGAGGAGGTGTTTGCAAAACGAACTTTCAAAGAGAAATTAAGCTTTCGTCAAAACTTCCTAACATTAGGCTTCTCTTATGGAAAGGGGGCCGGTAATGATGAGGTCGGTGAATTGGTCATGAAGGAACGAGTCCATCACACTCTCCCTGAAAAGAGGGTCCTTCATGATGAAAAGGCCTAGTTTGAAATTGCGGTCACAAGGAAAGTGAGCTTCCGTCGAAGCTCTCCCTGAATTAAGGGTTCCTTGTATGAAATTGGAAATTTGTTTTGCAAAACGGTTCACATATACACGAGTCCCTTCAAACTCTCCCTGAAAAGGGGCTAGGTGAACAAAGGATAGCATGCGAAAAGAACGAGCTCCCTTGAACTCTCCCTGTACAAAGGGTCTCTCGCAACAGGAAATGATTGGAATTGGTATGAAATTGGAATTTGGAAAATTTAAAATTTTGAAATTTGGAATTTGAAATTGGAAATTTGGAAATTGATATTTGGAAACTGGAAATTGATTGACTCGAAGGTCAAAATTGGTTGACCCAAAAGTCGAAATTGGAAATTTGGAATTTAAAAATTGGAAATTGGAAATTGGAAATTGGGAAATTGGGAAATTGATTGACCCGAAGGTCGAAATTGGAAATTTGGAAATTGAGTGGCTCGAGGGCCGAATTGGTAATTGAAATTTGAACTTTGATGAATGATCAACACAAAGACTGAACCCGAGAGGTTGACTTTTGAAAATATGTCAACATAGACATTGGATTTTAAAAATATATCAGTTCGAGCACTGGATTTTGGAAGTGTACTAGTTTGAGCACTGGCTTTCAAAATTGTACCAGTTCAAGCACTGAGTTTTGAAAATATACCTTGTTTTTAATTTGAAATTTGAATTTTTAAAAGAGACCTATGCTCTTAAAGTATTTGGGAATTGTAACGAGAATGATTGTCGGGGTCTCAGGATTATCCCTTATCCTGAATGGGTAGCGAACTTGATGCAAATGCATGCCAATGAATGCAGATGTATGCAAATATGAAAATGATATAAATGAATGCACATGCGTGCAAAATGAGAGATTTGTTTATCCTGCCTGCATACAGGATATTTGTAGATAAAAACAAAATTTTTAAAAAAAATGCCCCAGTAAAACTAGGAAAGGAGATTTTAACCATTATTGAACAAAATTTGGAGGAATTACAAAGAATAAGACATGGTTTAAGTATAGAATTTTTTCAAATGCCGAGCATTGATGGGATCTGGTAATTCCACTCCGTCAGCATTTATGAGCCGATATGAATTACGAGGTAATGCCTCTTTGACAACATAGGGACCTTCCCAATTTGGTGACCACTTGCCACCTGGGCGGTGCTTGAGATAAGCCGTTGACCTGAGCACTAGATCATTGACTCGAAATTTTCTTTCAATGACTGATTTTGCATATTGTCTGGCTATCTTCTGACGATACGATTGAGCGTGCTCTGCTGCTCTGAGTCTTCTTTCGTCTAGCAAATCAAGTTGTACTAGCCGCTGTTGTTGATACTGATCAAGAGGTAATTCGAGAAGTGATGCAAATTTCAGAGCAGGTTTCTGAACATGTAGAGGCAATACTACTTCGGTTCCGTAGACAAGTTCTGACGGAGTAGCATTAGTTGGAGTTCGAATGGTGGTTCGATATGCCCACAATGCATCATGAATCTTCTCATGCCAGTCACGACCTGTTTCCAAAGTTCGCTCCAGGATTCGAATCAAAATCTTATTGGTGGCCTCTGCTTGGCCATTTCCTTGAGGATAATAAGGAGAGGAGAAATGATGATGAATTTTGAACTTCAAACAAAAAGTCCTCATTTTCTCATTCTTGAAATGACTGCCATTATCTGACACAATATCATGTGGTATGCCGAAACGACATAGGATATTCCTATGGATGAACGAGACCACATGTCGACCTTCTACTGTGCGTAGAGTGACTGCTTCTACCCATTTAGTAAAATATTCTGTTGCAGCAAGAAAATATTTATGGCCATTTGAAGCAGAAGGAGTAATGGGGCCAACAACATCAAAAGCCCACATAGAAAATGGCCATGGTGAGACGACAGATTGCAAATATGTCGCTGGCGCATGAATGGAAGGTGCATGCATCTGGCATTGAACGCACTTCTTCACAAAATGATAACAATCTTGTTGCATAGTTCTCCAGTAATAGCCTGCTCGGATGATTTGTTTGACGAGAGTTTGGTAGCCAACATGACCACCGCAGATACCTTCATGTGCTTCTTCCACAACTTCTTTGGCTTCTTCTTCGTCCAAACATCTGGAATATTCAGAGCTGAATCCACGACGATAAAGGACGTCGGCAAGAATAAAATATCGCGCAGACATGCGCTGAATTGCTCGCCGCTCTTTCTTTGAGAGTTCTGGAGGAAATTCGCCAGTTTCAATGAAATTCTTGATGTCATGATACCAGGGCTTCTTCTTTTGCTCCGCCTGGTTTACCTGCTCTACTGGGACGAAAGCAGGTTGATCAAGTCTTTCAATTTCAAAGGAGCGACAAGATTCTTCGTTCCTGAAAGACATGATGGATCCCAGATTGGCTAAACTGTCTGCAATTTGATTGAAATCTCTCTTGACATGGAAAAGTTGGAATTCTTCGAAATTGCTAACAAGAGCTGAGACGATCTTCTGATAAGGAAGTAACTTCTGATCCTTCACTTGCCATTCAGCTAAGACTTGATTGACGACGAGCAAAGAGTCGCCATAAGCATGCACTCTTTTGACATTGAAGTCTCGTAGAATTTTCAGACCTTGTATCAAAGCTTCATACTCGGCCATATTATGAGTGCACTGAAAATCTAATTTGAGAGAAAAGGGGATCATCTCCTTCTCAGGTGTGATCAACAGAATCCCGATTCCTATGCCTGCCATATTCTTGGAACCGTCAAAGAATAAATTCCAAATTGGGGATTGTTGAATATTGCAGATCCGCTCATCGGGGAAATCATCCTCGACTTTAACATTTTCTGCTAAAGGAAAATCTGCTAATTGATCTGCAATTGCTTGGCCCTTGATAGATTGCTGAGAGACATATTCCAAATCGTATTGCATCAATAAAACCTGCCATTTGGCAATCCGTCCACTGAGGAAGGGTTGCTCTAGAATATACTTGAGAGGATTTAATTTGGATAGGATCTTGACTTCAGATGTCAACAGATAGTGTCTCAATTTCTGACACATCCAAACCAGAGCTAGACATGTCTTCTCTATCTGAGAGTATTTCTTCTCATAATCAATGAAGGTTTTACTCACATAGTAAATGGCATGCTCTACCAGACTGCCTTTTTCGTATTGCGCCAAGAATCCGCCACAAGCCACTTGATTAACTGAAATGTATAGCAATAGGGGTTTCCCTAATTCTGGCGGCTTTAACACAAGAGGATTGAGCAAATATTTCTTGATGCGTTCGAACGATTGCTGACACTCTAGTCCCCATTCGAATTTCACTCCTTTTCTGAGCAAATGATTGAAAGGCTCACATCTCATGGCCAAATTGGATATGAATCGCCGAATTGATTGCATGCGTCCCTGAAGGCTACGCAATTCTTTCAGATTAGTCGGGGGAGACATGTCAATGATAGCTTTGGCCTTAGCGGGATCAACTTCTATCCCCTTTTTGCTGACTAGAAAGCCTAACAATTTGCCAGATTCGACTCCAAAAACACATTTTTGTGGATTGAGTCTTAGCTTGTAAAGAATGAGCCGCTTGAAAACTTGATTGAGAGTTTCGATGCGATCTTCTTCTTCTTTGGATTTTACCAGAATATCATCGACATAGGCATCCATGATTTTGTGCATCTGGTCATGGAAAATGACGGCCATAGCACGCTGATAAGTGGCTCCAGCATTCTTAAGCCCAAATGGCATGACTGTATAACAAAAAGTGCCCCAAGGAGTAGTGAAAGATGTCTTGGACTGATCACGAGCGGCCAACTTGATATGATTATATCCGGAATATCCATCCATAAAAGAGAACATAGCGTGACCTGCTGTGCTATCAATCAAAAGATCAATATTAGGAAGTGGATAATCATCCTTAGGAGTCGCTTTATTGAGATCTCTGAAGTCGATGCAAATTCGAACTTTACCATTTTTCTTGGGAACAGCAACAATATTTGCTAGCCAATCTGGATAGTCAATGGTTCGAATGAACCCTGCTTTGAGTAGGTCTTCTAGACCTTCCTTAACTTGTTGTTCCACTCGAGGATCCATCTTTCTCAGTTTCTGCTTAACCGGCTTGACATTTGGTTTTAGGATGAGACGATGCTCAACCAATTTGGTATCTAGACCTGGCATGTCCTCATACGTCCACGCGAACACTTCTTCATGTTGCTTGAGAAAATGGGTGAGCCTTTCTTTCTCTTCCGGGCTCAAACTGCTGCCAATCTTGAGAATTTTAGGATCGTCTTCTGATCCAATATTGATATCCTCAGTCGGATCCTGAACTAAGGATGATGGCTCATCTTGTTTCTGAATTGCTGCAAATTCTGGTAATTCTTGAAGAGCTGAATCAAATTCTGCAGGTTCTTCTGACTGCTTTGTCATCTGACTACATTCTGCTCTTATTTTAACCTGATGAATCACTGTTGGCTTTGAAAAAGCCTCTGGATTAAGAACGAGCTTCTTGATAGATCGGGAAGACATTCTGAAAATTGGAGAATAAATCGATTCAGAAAAATCTCCTATCATAAAACAAATTACTTTTGTTAAGAAAATATTTTGAAAGATAAAAGAGAAGAATAATGGCAAATTTTCAAAGATTTGATAACAAGAAGTAAAGAGACAAATGGCATCCAGATAGACAAAGGAAATTTTCAACTTTATTGAAAGATTGAATTGAGGACAATGATTGAAATGAAACGGGATATCATCCTAAATGTGAAAACAAAAGAATAGAAATGAAAGACAAGCAGATGCCCTTAGTGCGTCCCTTTGATAAAGATAGTGCCCTTCTGAGATCTTCTGCCACTAAAGCCCAATCCGGCCCTCTGAGGATAGTGCTGAGGAATTACTGGCTCGAGACGACCATTCCCATTTTTTCCCAGGCCTTGAAAAGGCTGATAACCATGCTTTACTAACAGATCAAATCCCTTTTTGGCCTTCATAAATTGGGAGAATAGTGGATGATCTTTGAATGTACTATAGTCAATTCGTCCTCCAATCTTGAAAAACTGTGGACCTCTCCATCGAGTCATGGCCACTGTATGTGCTGGCTGTTCAGCTGTCTGCAGTATTCCTGAATTTTCTTCAAAGCTGACCTCATCAATGCCCCTAATGCTAGGGATATCAGTAGTGAAAGTGGGCCTAGGAACCATGGGTTGTGCAAGCCTCTTCTCCGGATCCTCGCCCAAGACTGTTGTGATCATTCCACCTTTTGACCACTTGACACACTGATGCAAAGTAGACGGCACCGCGTTCGTGTTGTGAATCCACGGTCGTCCCAACAACAGATTATACGTTGGGGGTACATTGACCACATGAAAGAGGACAGAGTGGACCGAGTAGTCAATGAAAATTTCCAAGAAAATTTTCCCTTTAGCTGTCTGGCCATGATTATCAAACCCGTAGATAGTGATCGGGTCTGGGATATATTCCTCTTCTCTAATGCCCAAAGCTTTGGCTGTCATTTCTGGGCATATATTGAGGCTGCTGCCTCCATCTATCAGCACATGAGGAACAATCATTCCTCTGGCTCGAATCACAACATACAAAGCGTTGTTGTGAAACACATGCGGCTTAGAAAGATCTTCATCCGAGAAAGTGATTGGAGCATTTGTCATGGCCTGATTGACTATCTGGGCCATGTCTTCAGGAGTTATGCTCGGTTTCACTTTGATTTTCCGCAACAGATCATTCAACACTTGCTGGTGCTTGGCGAAAGCTTGGGCTAAATCCAAGATTGAGACATTGGATAATGCAGTAATCGGCTTTGGTGCCGATGTCTCACCTTTCTCCAGAGCGGGCTTAATAAAGTGCTTAGAGAGCCATGGCATTCTTTTAGCCACCTCAGGAGATACCCCAGTGGGTTTATCAGATACTTTCATTTTACCAAAAGATGCAATGAGATCCATTTTCTGAGCTTTGGACTGAGCCTGCTGCAGCACAAGGACCTGATGTTGGACTTGCATATCCCTTTTAGAGCATGGCCTAATATGCTCCTGCGGCTGAAAAGGCTGTTCAGAGATGACCGTCGTAGAATGATGGGGAAAGGGTTTCTTTAGAATATCCATATTTTCATCTTCGACACCCTCTACCAGAAGATTCTTGTCGATGAGATCCTGAACAATATTCTTGAGAACGAAGCAGTTCTCAGTATTGTGCCCCACTGTTCTGTGAAATTTACAAAATTGATCTTTGAATTTTCCCATGGGAACAGGGGGATCGGCCAGCCTAGGCAGTTTGACCATCTTCTTGGTCAACATATACTCGAGCACAGTCTCGAGGGATTGGTCTAGTGGAGTGAATTTCCTGTCATAACTCCACCCTTCATGCTTTACTTTTTCTCGGGGCTTCGGTCCCTGTTCTGATTGAAGTGGCTTATTGTATTGAGGCACTGACTTGCCTTTCTGATCGTTCTTGTTGGAACTTCCTGCCCCATAACAGAAATCTTTGTTCTGCCCCTTACAGTGGTTCCAATTATTATTTCTGACAGAATGAGTGAAGTGAGTCTTCTTCTTCTGCTCAGTTTGGCCGTTGTTCTTAGTAAAGGTGAAGCCTTCATAGAAACCATTTTCCATGCTCAACTCGAGCCATTCAGCTCGCTCTGTCAGTTCAATGAATGTCCTTGATGGTGCAGTAGAGATGAGACCTCTTAGAGGCTGTGAGAAGTTACTCAGAATTAGGGACAAAGCATGTCCCTCTGATATGGGGTCCCTCATCTTGTTGCAAGCTGACCTCCATCGGTGGATAAAATCTCTGGCCTTCTCATTTTCTCTCTGTTTAAGGCCGCAAAGATGGCTGAGGGTGGGAAGTGCCTCGGCATTGAAGAGAAATCGCTCAATGAACATGTTTACCACTTTGTCAAATTCCTTCAACTCAATTGGATTTACATGCTCCGAGTACCATTTAGCTGCGGTTCCCTCCAGACTGCGAGGGAAACATAGGAAAAGTGCACGGTTGTCTCGTTTGAATCGGGAGCATTCAGCGAAGAACATGGCGAGATGAGCTTTAGGATCGCCAGAACCATCGAATTTGATAAACTTTCTGGGGAGATTCTCGAGATTGTCGTCCCCATCCAAACCATCATAGAAGTCTTCGCTGGTGAAGACTTTCTTGCCCTTGTCATGGGCCTGCAGGTCTCGAAGCATTCTGACCACATCTTTGAACTGCGGCTGGTTAGAGTCATTGAGAGATTGCTCTTTGAATTTGTGGGCTGACCCCTGCCCCTAGGTAGACTTGCGGAATGCCTGATGGGTCTCAAACTCTTCATCTGAATCTTCCACTGATTCCTTTTCATCAGTTGCATCAACATGCTGGGCAGACTTCTTGGATATCTTCAAGGCTTTCTTGACTGCCCGGCCTTTTGTCTTTTGCTTCACCTGTGCTTTCTCTGTACTGGCTTCAGCTTGTTCTGCCAGCATTTTAGTCATCATCTTCTTAAACATGGCATACATTTGAGGATCAATGTCATCCTCAACCTGTTGCCCCTGATTTTTGCCTGAGCGCGGGGAATCCATTTCTTCGTCTGAAGCTGTCGAATATGTGATTCCCTCGACTGGTGTAGTCTTCTTCCCTGACCTTGTTTGAACCATTGACTGTCACGAAGGCTCTCTGCAGAGCAAAATCGATGGTTAGGCTTTTGAGAGAGATTTTGATTGGAAGAAAATATTCGCTGAGAATTTTGGTAGACAATTTGAAAGAATATCCCATTACTAGGGATTGAGTCGTCGCGGGGATTACGACAATTGCGTTGTCATTCCTTTGCAAAGAAAATAAACAACTGAAAATTTAAGCCTTGTTACCTAGGCGAGGTCGTCAAACCAAGAATTGAAGAATTTGCAAGATTTTTATTTATTGAAAGAAAACATGATTGCATCAATAATAAACTTGAGAAAGAGGGGGCGGACAGACAATTTGCCACCACTCTTTATAACTAGCAGAGACACGAGGACCGGGAAAAAGCAGAAGAGTAACAAAAGAGTCCCAGCCATATCTGGCAGAATGGTATGCTCCGGACCACTGTGCTGATGTAAGGTCGAACTCTGGCAAGACTCCTGATAGCAGCTGCATCTCTATGTGCTTCTGTCTCTGAGAAAACTGTCGAACACACCGCTCCGGATGATAGTAAGCACAGAAGAATGGACCAAGCAACTTGAATCTCTTGCCATATGCATAGGTGTATCTGGGAGGCGATAATTCTCGATCAAAATAGTCCCACACCACTTCTTCTTCCTGCAGATAGTCGATCAGGAATCGGTACCGCGCAACTGGAAGGAGCTCCTTACCGTTGTATCTGAATGAACTAGCTCTGGTTGGTACATGCTGAAGGAACCAAGATTGAAGAGCATAAGTACATCCCTCGACTAAGATGGACTCTCCAAGTGTGAAGCGGGTCAGTCCTCTGTATAGAAAAGCAAGCGCGGCCATGGCTATCGAGAGACGGCTGGTCTGTCGACTTCCCCATCTTCTCAAAAGTTGAACTATTCTGACATCCACATAATTTTGTCCATCTGGAAAGAAAGCAAGTCCCACAGTACACAAAACCATCGCATGCTGAATTCTCTCTCGAGCTGTCCTGGACAACAAGCTGACTTCTGCGAATTCTCCATACTGTCGGTAGATCTCGATCAGACTCACGTATTCATTCCCATTTTCTTCAATCAGTGGCCAAGACTTGCGCCCTGTCATGCGAGCTACGGCATCTTTGGGGTCCAGACCCTTGACATTGATCAGAAACTGCTGCTCTAACGGATCTCCAGGCTGACCGGCTGGCTCAGACAGTCCCATAATCTCTGAGAATTCATCCATCAGTATTGTCATCTCGCCCCACGGGAACCAGAACGTGCAAGTGCGCGGATTCCACCGCTCCGCCAGTGCATGAATCAGATTGCCGTTGACTGTCAACTTTCCCACTGCAGATGCCAATTCCAACCCACAATCGCTCAAGTGGTCCGGAAACATACGAGAGAAATTTTTGAACCAGACATAATACCACCGGGGGAAGAAGGGTCCGGTGCTAAGAGATCGATGCTCAGGAAGACTTTGTCGCACCTCATAGGAGATGTGACCCTCAGGAAAAACAGAATCGAGCTGACTGGATGCCATTGGACTGAAAGACAAGAAGACTGGAATTAGACTTTGGAAAAATATAAGAAATTTGAAAATTGCAGGCAGGATAAAATGAAGGCTGGAAATTCGAAGTCCAGAGGAACGAAAGAATGAAAAATTTCCTGGAGTTTTGAAGGAAAAGGTGGATAATTTAGAAAAATCGTCCAGGGTTTTTGAGAAAAAGGAGATATTTCATAAAAGATGAAAAATGAGGTATTTTGGAAAATTGTTTGGTATTTTGGAAAACTTGGGAAAAATATGAGAAAATAAGGCGAAAATGAATATCATATATTCAATTACAAACAATTATGCACATACATCAATCCCTAGGAAGCCAACTCTAAATGCATTGATTTTGAAAGAGCTTTAGGACCCTAATCCTGACTCTAGGCTTAGATCAACTGTGTCCAATCATGCTATGCCGATATACTCGAGCCGAGGCTCGATGTACGTGGCATAAAACTCATCTCCGGGTCTAGGCTTGTGTTTTTCCAACATCCTTGAGCGCCTGCCGATATACGTTGGACTATGGCCCTTGGTACGTGGCAGGGGGGCGTTAGCCCAAATAAGTGGCCCAGTTGTGAGGCTCTGTCCCGAACTATGGTTCTGGAAGAGAGCCCAGCAACGTGAAGACCGGGTAGACATAGGTGGGGTGGTTTTTGAAATATGATCACATGCAGGCAAACAGAGGGCTCTAAGTCCTAAAGAGATAGAATTTTGAAAACTTTTGAAGAAGCAAACATTGTTTTCATACAAGTCCTAGATTGAGGAGTGTTGTATTTCAGACCTAAGTCTATGTGAGCATGCATAATTCTCCTCAATATGGTCCTACCAAACCATGCCTAGTCTACATGCAATCCATGTCAGCTGGGTTCAAGTCTAGGCTCCTAGGTTCACATGATATCAGAAATTAAAGCTGACATTTCATAGAACATAATTTTGACAATTGGGCTAAGTTAAAGCACATAATTGATCAGGCGAGGACAGGTCCCATCTCGGTCGCCAAACCTGTTATCATCGCAAAATTTTTCCCCTCCCTTGCGAGAGAGAAACGAATTTGCGAGTCAAACTCGACCAAAGTTTTGAAAATGATTTTGAAAATTTACTCGCCTCCGTTTTTAAAATTTGCGGGAAAATTCCGTGGAATGGGATCCGCCTGTCGGTACGAGGTTCAATCGTTCCTGGCACCTTTACCAGGGCAGGGGTAATTGAACCAAGGACCAATTATGTGCTCTAACTTGATTCAAGTATCTAAATTATGCTCTATTTTTCCTAGAATGCACAAAGAATCAGGCTTGTGCTATGGAATTTTGAAAATAATGCAAGTTTAAAAAAAAAATATGATGTTTGCTTTGGAAAATTGAAATATGCTGGAAAAGTGATTGAAAAAGTACTTGAAATTGAATCCTTGGGAAAATCATTGAATTTCATTGGAAATCAAAAATTTGCATTGGAAAGTGATTTCTCAGGAAAACTTGAACTTTGGAAAATCGATTTTGAAATTTGGAATTGCTTTTCTAAGAAAATGGTTTTGAGAATTCTGAGAAAATCAAGAAATTCATTGGAAAATGACTTTTGAAATGGAAAATGAATTCTCAAGAAAACTGGAAAATATGAGAAAATAAATTTCTAAAAACTTGGGATTTTGAAATTTGAGAATTTGAAAACATAGGAAAATCTTGATTTGAACTTGGGAAATGCTTTGAAATGTCATTTGAAAACTTAGGATTTTGAGAAAATCAGATCCTGAGAAAGACTTGGAAATTCTTGAGAAAATTGAATTTTCTGAAATTGAAATTGGAAAATGAGTTTGAAATAATGCAATTTGAATGATATGAATGAATGAATATGAATTTGAAAAGGGAATTTCATTGAGGAATTGGGAAATCCTTTTGAAACTTTGAAAAATGCGCATTTTGAAGTTAGCCTAAGTGTGTAGGCTGAATGTGGCTAATACGAAGATCATAAATCTTGGTTTTCTTCGTATTCTGACTATGGCCATAAATACGAATCCCACCGAGTTTATAAACTCCATAAAAGCTTGTGCACGTGCCATTCGTGTAAACCATAGTGAATTTGAAACAAATATGCATGAATCATACATCACATATTAAAATTTGCATAAATTAAACTATATGCAATGCAACCCTATTCTAAGCAGAAATATAACTCTTATTCCAAATTATTACATTTGATGTTACATTGAATTGAAATAAAATAAGAAAATAAAATCTTCTTCTTGAATATTCCTGCAAAACTAGAAAACAAGGTTAGCACAAAAATGTAGGTTTTTCTGAATTTATCCGAAAATATGGGAAATTATCGGATATTATTCAGATATAAACCCAAAATCACACCCCCTTTGATATAAACATGATGAATAATGAATAAATTTCGAAAATAAACTTGAAAATTCGAAATTGGGGTCAAAATGACCAAAATACCCCTGATGACCTTGAAATCAGGGTTTTCTGAAAGAATTTTTGTAAATTTTGGAAATTTGAAAATCAAATGAAATAAATCAAACATAATATGATGAAATATGATGATATGCATGAAATTTTGGGAGAATTAGAAATTGAAATTTCGAAATTTAGGTCAAAATGACCAAAATACCCCCAATAACAAGACTATGGCCTTGAAACCAGGGTTTTCTGAAATAAATTTTGCAAAATTGAAAAATATGAAATGCAAAGGAGATTAAAATTAACCCTAATATGATTCTACATGCTTATGTACATGATAAAAACCCTAAAATGGCGAAAATATCATAAAATATCGAATTTAACCTGATTTTCGCTTCTGAATTTAAAGATAAACTAACACATGGAGCAAATGAACTTGGAATTAAACCAAATTTGGCATGGACACCTAAAATAACCCTAAAAATAGAATGGAGCTCGAAAATCTAATTTTTTTTGTATTTTTAAATATGGAAATTCAAATAAAAACCCTAAATTTCATGATTTTTGCCTAAAATATTGATTCTAAAGGGGATTTAGGATATCAAACTTCCATAAAAATTTCCCAAATTTTATGGGATGACAGATGACAGTAAGGCAAGGATTTTTGCCTTTTACACTTTCTGGTTTTGACCTATGGTCGGAGCTGTACCACTCCGGCAAGTCGGATCGGAATCCGGCGACTCTAGTAAATGAAGGAAACAGACAGGTTTCGGTAGAAAATGTGGTAAAAATGGCAGACAGATGGGAAAATGGCTGAAATTGTGGGAAAATGTCCCTGATAAATAGAGGAATATTTGATCGTTTTACAGAATTGGGATTCGGGTTACGGTTTGGAAAAGGGCATGCTGTTATCAGAGACCTAAATCTCTGGAATTTCTGGACATTGGAATCTGTTAGACAGAAAGATAAAGTCCGGGAAAAATAATGAAACAGATCCAAAAATTCCCAAATTTTGGGAAATTGCAGAACATTATGTTAGGAAAAACTTTCATGTTGAAAGTTTTTGCAGACAGGCTATAGATTGAACAGACTCGATGTATTAAGGTATGTCTGTACCCTGACACAGGAAAATCAAAATTTTCCCAGGGGTCTGGGAAATCCGATTTTTGACAGAGGTCAAAACTTATTGGAAAAAGCTCAAAATTTCCAGATCATTAGTAGATTCAATCCTGAATCCACTGTGATTTTTATAGAATGATTCGAATCCCACATAAGGGTAAATCCGAAGGTTTTTGTCTGCTAAAGCAGGAATTGAAATTTCTGGATGACAGAAAACCCGATTTAGAGTTTGGTTGGTTTAGAAAGGTTCCAAAACCCGAATTGAATCAAAGTTTTGACAGTACAACAAAGACATGTAAACCTAACTACTCTAAAATTTACAAAATTTTTAAATGCATAAAATCACATAAATTGCTGTATGGACTTTGTCTAAAAACTAAAATTTTACAAATTTTAAACTAAGTAAAGCATGGTTCATATATAAAACGAAATAACTAGCAAAACGAATTAATCTAAGTGCATGCAAACATAAGATGACATGAATCATAAAACTAAAACCTAAATCGAGGAGGATATGATCAATTTAATATTGGCTCTCCAAAATGAGAGATTCGATCCATTGAGTGGACGGATCTTTTCATTTTTTAGCCTACACATAAAGCACAAGTTTTGTATTTATCTATATATATATATATGTATATATATATATATATAGAGAGAGAGAGAGAGAGATTAAATGAGAGTTTTCAACAATATGAAACCAGCTTTGGTCTGATCTCACGTTGTGTTTAAATAAACCATGTGATAAATATCTTAAAAAAAAATGAAAGCCAAAGGGTAAAGCAACACTTTACCTTGAGAGAGGGCTGGAAGATGGGGATGGCTTGGATGTGGAGCAGCTGCTGCCAGGCGTGAGGGAGGTGTGGCTGTTGGCTGGGAGCTTGAAGGTGATGCTTCCAAGTGGAGACCGGCTGAAGCAAGGTGGAGGCTGCAGCTGTTTGTTGAAGCAGATGGTGGCTTGAACCGGCTAGGCGTGGAGGCTGCAGCTGGAGATGACCGGAGGTGCTGGTTGAAAGTGTAAGCTGTGGCTGTTGTGGCTGTAGCAGCCAAGAGAAGGGAAGGAGAGAGCTAAAGGGGGAGAGAGAGAGAGAGGCGTGAGATGGGAGAAGAGCCGTAAGTGGCTTCTTCTTTTTTTCTTTTTTTTCTTTTAACCAACCCCAACTTAGGTCTTTAATCAGCCTCAACTTAGGGTTTTTAGGGGTTAATGAAAAGAGAGGGAAAGAGTGTACGTGAATGGGCTGGAGAAGGGAAAGGAAGGAAGGGAAGGGAAGAAGAAAAGAAAGGGAAGAAGAAGAAAAAGAAAGAAAAGGGAAAAAGAAAGGAAAGAAAGAAAAGGAGGGAAAAAGGAAAAGGGAAAGAAAAAAATGAGAAAATGGAAAGTGGGGCTGGAGGCTTGGGTGACCACCTTGTGGGTCCCACCTCCTCTCTAAAAAAATAAAAAAAATAAAAATCAATAAAAACAAAAATAAACAAATAAAAAGAAGCATTTTTTTTATATAAAATAGAAAAGTAAATGAATGGGCCATCTCAGAGCGGGTCCAAATTCCACATTTGAAATTCATTTTGATGATTAGAGGGGTAAAATAGTCTTTTTAGAAAGTTTCTAGACGAAACGAGCTATTTTTGGCAGTTTTGAAAACGAGCTCGGATTTTGAAGTTCAATACCCCGTTGCGAAGCAAATCCAGAGTAGAATTTAAAAATGTAATTTTGAAAGAAAACCATATTGTTTTTCTCGAGAAAATGCTTCCAACCGAAACGAGCTATTTTTGGCAGTTTTGAAACGAGCTCGGATTTTGAATTTCAATATCCCATTGCGAAGCAAATCCAATGTAGAATTTAAAAATATATTTTTGAAAGAAATCCATATTGTTTTTCTCGAGAAAATGCTTCCAACCGAAATGAGCTATTTTTGGCAGTTTTTGAAACGAGCTCAGATTTTGAAGTTCAATAGCTCATTGCGAAGCAAATCCAGTGTAAAACTTGAAAATTTGATTTTGAAAGAAATCCAGATTATTTTTCTTGAGAAAATATTTCCAAATTTAGACTCCCGGGGTGAAAATGTCAATTTTGGAAACCCGAGGTTTGAAATTGATTTCTGAAAACTTTTTAAAACTCAATCTGGATTGAAATTTATAAAACTGGAGTTCTGGACTTCGAAAATGAAATGAAATGTGATGAAATGTTATGAAATGCTAAGAAATGATATGAAATGATGAGAAATGACATGCGAAATGCAGACCCTGAATGGAGAATTTTAGATGTTAGACCTCGATTGGCAGCTGTACCAGTTTAAAAAGCATTAAAATTGATAAAATTTGCAAAATAGCTCAAGAAATGGTTTTCGGGACTCTACTGGATCAGAGTGACACTGAAAATTGAGGTTCGAGCTGGATTGAACTGAAATGAGCTGGATTGAGCTGAGTTTTAGAGTTTCAGAACTCAAATGAACTGACCAGGCCATGACTCAACTGACCTTTCCGACTGAATTTTCAAGAAAAGCTGTCATTTTTAGAGAAATGGTACGGAATGGTCACTGGAGTGAAGTGAATTACGAACTTGAGCTGACTTTGAGCTAAAAAAAAAGGTCAATAATACTGACATGAACTAAAATCGAAGCTCGAACACTAGCTCAATTGGCTGAACTCAGCTCAATTTCAGCTGAAAGAGCTGAAATGGACTAAAATGGGCTCCTAGACACTTGGAAAGGCTTTTGAACTGAAATTGGAGCGCTTGAACTCGTGGTGAGCTCAAGTTAGACTCTGGGGAGTATGACTGACTATGAATGACTGACTCAGAGACAATTGGTCTGGATTTGAGTGAGAAGTAAGCTCATTTCTGAAGAAATGATCCCATTTTGGCAGGAATGGTCAGAAATGAAAATGGTTTATTCCTTATGAGATCAGATGAGCTTGAGATGACTGATATTCTAACTGTCTTGAACTGACCAATGAGCTTGGTTGACTCCGACTGACTGGGGTCTGGGATGACCTAGGGGTAAAATGGTAATTTTCCTAATGAAAATGGGTATAATGGTGATTTTCTGAAACTGACTTGGGGTTTGACTCCTACACTGACCTAACAGGGTTGGCACTGAACAAGGAGAATTGTTTGAGAATGAGTGAGGAAAATTTGGGGTGTTTACACCAATGTCGTTCGTAGGCTGAATACCTATCGAACCCATGTCGTTCCTAGTCAACCAATGCCGTTCTCAATTGAACCAATGTCGTTCTTAGGCTGAATCCCTACAGAACACATGTCGTTCCCAGTGAACCAATGTCGTTCTCAATTGAACCAATGTCGTTCTTAGGCTGAATACCTATCGAACTCATGTTGTTCCCAGTGAACCAGTGTCATTCTCAATTGAACCAATGTCGTTCTTAGGATGAATCCCTACAGAACCCATGTCGCTCCAGTAGACCAATTCACAATTTCGATCTCCAGGTCATCCAATATCCTATTTCCAATTTCTGAGTCTCTCCTTCAGGGAAGAGAGGAGTAATTCCTGATTCCAAATTCTAAATCGTCTCCTTTGGGGAAAGGAGAAGAGAATTTCTGTCATGGATGTGTTGTGTTGTGCTTCAAATGCTCGCTTTCACAAAAGGATTTCAATAAAATTTTGCCAATTTGTCATTAAATATTTGTTGATTTCAAAAATCTTTTTTGCACAAAATTATTACTTCAGAATACCCCCAGTATTACTTCCGAAAGGACAAAGCTTTCGCGAAAAAGGATTCAAAATTCAAAATCTTTCTATTGGCCAACCAAAAGGATGAAGAATAAATCTGCGATATGGCCAGCAAAGAGAATTCAATGTTGTTGCAAAGCCATGAGTGATTGATATTGATCGCAGTCAATGGCACATTTTTAAAGACTATTCTTGAAAAATAAAGCAGTCGAAATATCCTGGGTGATACAGAAAAATCCACTCAATTTCCATATCTCCTCAATCACCTAAGCTGCAATTAAATATCTGCAAAAGGGATCTCTCAATTGTCGTCAAGATGAAGACGAATTAAGCGAGTCGACCCCCGGGGCCAAAGAAGATTTGAATCATCTCCAAGATGACAGAGTTTGTGACGGATCCTTCCAGGGAAAGTTCAGATCACCGTCGAGATGAAGGCGAGTGTGATGAGCCTATCGACAAACCCTAAAAGATATTTAATTCTAGCTATCATCAAGAGATTTCCTACCAAAGAGCCAATAATCATCATGATAATCCCTTAGAGAAAAGAAGGATTGGAACATCTCTCAGATGAAGGAGTTTGTGACGTACCCTTTCAAAAAAAAAAAAGGAGAGAGAGACAAGTCAGGACATCTCCAAAATGAAGGATGATGTAATTCCCGAAAAATCCAAGAGAGCTCCAATCTGCTAAAAAGAGAGTGCAGAAAGATCATCATGAGAAAAGAATCCCACGATATCAGACTGCCAAATCTATCAAGAATCTTTTTTAATTTTGTGAAATTCTTTTATCAATATTCTTTCACCAATAGCTCTCGCAATATCAAGAATACTTTCTTTTCTGCTCATATCAAGGAAATTGATAGCTTCCTTGAAAGAAAGCCAATCGCAAGCAATTTGAATTCGAATCTTGATTCTACGGAGTTAAGCCCAGTCGGAGGTAATACTTTAGGTAGAAAACAGGGAATACTTTCAAAACAATGTGCATCATTTTCAATTATTTTGAATCAACAACAATTTTCAACATTTTTACAATATTTTCTAGTTATCCTGGCATGAAGCGAGAGCTTGAGGTTCATCTTTGGCGCATCCTGACACCATCCCTTTTTAGGACTTGGTAACGGGAGTTTTCAAGATTCCTTCCCTTCTTCGGTATAATCTGAGCGCTTGGGCTCTCAGATTTGCACACTTCCCTGTGTCCCCACTGTCCCACCATAGACAGTCCAATTTTGGCTTGAGGTTAAGCCACCAATTTCAGCAAAAGGCAATTTCAAAAGTTAATTAGTCTCAGCAATGAGGCGCCCAAAATCAATCCCTTTTCAAGCTTTAGGGACCCCAATTTTCTTCCTTTTGCAAAACCCCTATCGGATTCATTGTGCGGAAATCCAAAGGTTTCATCACGGTCTCTTCTTTCGAGGATTCCGTCCATTTTCTGCCCAATCAGGTTAAGGGTATAAACCTGGGCCTCCTTTGATGAGGTATTTCATTTTTCAGCCCAATCAGGTTAAGGGTATAAACCTGGGCCTCCTTTGATGAAGAATTCCATTTTTCAGCCCAATCAGGTTAAGGGTATAAACCTGGGCCTCCTTTGATGAGGTATTCCATTTTTCAGCCCAATCAGGTTAAGGGTATAAATCTGGGCCTCCTTTGATGAGGAATTCCATTTTTCAGCCCAATCAGGTTAAGGGTATAAACCTGGGCCTCCTTTGATGAGGTATTCCATTTTTCAGCCCAATCAGGTTAAGGGTATAAACCTGGGCCTTCTTTGATGAGGTATTCCATTTTCCACACAATCAGGTCAAGGGTACAAACCTGAGCCTCCTTTGATGAGGTATTCCATTTTCAACCCGGTCAGGTTAAGGGTTAAGCCTGAGCTTCGTTCCATACGAGGTATTTCCCGTCCCATCCAGGTTAAGGGAAAAACCTGAATCTCATTTCTTTTTGGAGTAAAATTTTCTCCTTATTCTCCATTTCACATCTACCATCATCATTTGAATTAATTCTTTCGTACCCAGTCAGATTTATCCAACAGGGCATTTTTATAATCCAAATTTGGTGTGTTTTCTTTGACACTAAGCTCGGCTTTCAACCGGCTTAGTAGCAAAGAGGGGCATCTGTAAACACCCAAAATTTTCACCCTCATCCAGTACTTACATTTCATGTGTCATTGCATATCATTACATACATTTTTGCATATCATTTCATCGCATTGCATAGCATTGCATGTCATTGCATCTCATTTTCGAGATCCAGCACTCATGTTTTCAAAATATTTAATCCAGATTTGAGTTTTAAAACTTTTTGTTTCAAAAACCAATTTCAAAACCTGGGTTTTTACTCAACATTCTGTCATTTTCCAACCCCAGGACTTTATATTTCGTCTCAAAAAACAATCTGGATTCATTTCAAACTCAATTTCAATTGATTTCAATTCTCAGATGAGACCCATTTAGGTGGTGTCGCTTCTGGATTCCTTTACTTGTCAAAAATCTCCAAAAAATTCAGAGTCCTAGTTGGATCAGGACTCTTTTTCCAGAGTCCAGTCGGATCAGAACTCTACTTTTCACTACCTTTTTACCTGTTTTTGAAGAAAACCTTTCAAAATCTTCTGTTTTGGCCAAAATTTCAGAGTCCTAGTTGGATAAGGACTCTTCTTCAAGAGTCCAGTCGGATCAGGACTCTTCTTCAGAGTTTCAATTGGATTGGGACTCTAATCTTTTACAGCTATTTTTATCTATTTTCAATCAAATCTTTCAAAATGAGTCAGAAACTCAGATTTTCAGTCAAAACAGGACTCTGTTCAGAGAGTCCTAGTTGGATCAGGACTCTGATCCTGATTTCAATTTTGAGATAAATCTATCAGAAATCTTTCAATATACCAAAACTATTACACTTTTATCAAAGAATTTTAAAATTCTGAGGTTTTATCTCAGAGTCTTGATCAAATTAGGACTCTACCCTAGAGTCATGATCAAAGCAGGACTCTATCCAAAATTGATTTCCTCACTTCATTTTCACTGGTTTTCAAAAGCATTGCCCAAGTTTCATCATTTTCCTACCAGAAAAACCAAAATTCTTAGAGTTCTGATCGAATCAGGACTCTTTCTTAGAGTCCTAATCAGATTAGGACTCCGAACCAAAACTTCAATTTCATCTTATTTCTAACTGTTTTTCAAAATTCTCTCATTTGTTTTCTCAGAAAATCCAAAAATCTGAGAGTCCTAGTTCAATCAGGACTCTGTCCTTAGAGTCTCAGTTGAATCAGAACTCTGTTTTATTTCAATTGTTGTTATTGTTTTCACTGTTTTGACAAGTTCTTTCATTTGTTTTTCAGAAAATACCAAAAAAAAATCTTGAGTTTCAGTCCGATCAGGACTCTGTCCCGGAGTCCTAGTCTAGTCAGGAGTCTGTTTTGAAGTATGTTTTTATTCCATTTTCATTTATTTCCATTTGTTTTCAAAATTTAGGTCATTTTGTAGAGTCCAGTTAATCCAAGACACTATTTTAGAGTTCTGATCGAGTTAGAAGTCTAACCGTGACTGTATTTTCTGACTTGTTTCACCATTTTCGATGAAATCTTTTCAAAAATTCCTTTATTTGGCTTTTAAAAACCAAAATCACAGAGTCCTAAAAATCCAGGACTCTAGCCCAGAGTTCCAGTTTGCTTAGAACTCTATTTTCAAAACTTTGAATTTCAACTGTTGATTTTAATCGCTTTTCAAAGCCATTTTTAGTATTTATTTCAAGTTTTTCAAAACTTCGATGTGGGCCCACTCATTTGGCACCATATCCAGAGGAGTTATGACTTGGTTAGACCCTATGCCATTTCAAAAATTCTAATTTTAAGATTGCTTTTGAGAATCCTTTTGAAAACTCCTTCAATTTCAAGTTTTAAAATCGCTTTTTGAAAAACTCAAGTAGGGCCCACTCGTGGTGGCGCCATATTCGACTAAGTCAGGGCTAGACTAGGGTTAGTCAGTGTCTTGGTTAGGTTAGGGGTTTAAAAACAATTTTGAAAATCCATTTTATTTAAGTTTTAAACCATTGGTTTTTAAAGGTTTTAAATTCAGGTTTTAAAAACCAAATGTGGGTCCATACTAGGTGGTGCCACATTTGGACTTTCTAGGGTTTAAGTAGGTGTTAATAAGGGATTAATTAGAGTCCATTTAGGTTAGAATTCTCCAAAAAATTGTTGCCCCCTTTATTGGATTTATTAGAAAGAGTTCTAAAAAAATAAAACTCCTTAATTAACCCTAATTAAGGAGGTTTTGAAAACTTATAAATAGTGGACTTCGAGAGGTAAAAAAAAAAGGCTCTTTTTCTCTCAAATTTTTGTGGCCTCTCTCTCCTCTCCAGAACCTCTACCTTCCTCCATTGCAGCTGCAGCCCCAAGAACCCCAAAATCGACCCAAGAAGATGATTTAACTCAGTTTGAGGGTGATTTCAAGGATTCTAATCCATTAGAATCGATGAGAGGTACGTTTTTCATATTCTTAACCGACGAAACGTGAGATTTACCCGTTAAATGGGTTAAATCCATGATTTCAAAGGTGAAAGCAAATTTCAGCCATTGATTCCCTGTATTTTATTTATTTATCTGTTTATTCATGTTTATTTTATGTTTTCCAGCATAGAAATAATTTTTATTTACTGTTTTATGGTTTATTTTATTGTTTTACATTAATTAATGCATAGTTTTTATAGTTTCTTAGATTTCTGTGTGTTTTAGGTTTAGAACAATAAAGATAATGTTATTTCGGACATAAATCCTTGTTTTTTATTTCTGATTTTTTTATATGTGAGGCATGCATATGTGATTGAACTACTGTAAAAAAATCAGATATTTTGGACTTTGGGAATCCTGTCAAAAAAATCAGACATCAAATCGGGTTTTTAAATCTTTAAAATCGTTGTTAAAATCAAGAAGTTAACTTGCTATGATGATATTTTTCTCATCCTATATCCGATTTTAGATCTGTAAAGTTCCATGGATTTACATTGATTATCTCTATCTACTGTAAAATGTTCATAATTTTTTATTATTGTTTAGTATTTTTCCTTTGTCAGAGACTTTGACTTTTAATTTAAAACTCGTTAGGGTTTACCAAAACCCTAATCAGACTTGTTTTATTTATAAATCCCAAACCACAGATCCGATTCATGATATGTAAAAAGTGAGTATTGTTATTTTTCTGTCTATTATTCACTTCTAAAATTTAAGATATTTTTGTTTAGGTTTGCTATTTATGTCTGTATTTTCAATCTGAAGTAGCCGTTTTAACCCTTGTTAAATGTGTTATATTTTAGTTCAGATTGCCGGAAGGGTTTCTCCCTAACCAGAGTTTCTTTTTCCAATCTGTAAATTGGAAAATCTCTGTTTTTTTTCCTAGTTTGTCTCTGTAAAATTTCATAGATGTTCATGAAATATTGACCCCTGATTCAGGTCTAACTCTGAAACTGGTTGGTGAACTAGGTCAAAAATAGCATATTTTTAGGGTTTGATGCAATTTTCGGGTTAATTTAATGTCAAAAAAATATTTTTATAATTCTAATTCAAAATTAGGGTTATAACAAGTGTAGGTACCAAATTTGATGAATTTTGGAATCTGATTGATGGCTGAATTAAGCAAATTGCAAAACCGGGTTCCTGAAAGATCCAAAAACACTGCCAAAATCACAGTTTTTGTGATATTCTTGGATTTTCGTGCATAAGCATATATTTTTATGGTTTAATCATATTCATAATCATATTAGGATACTTTAGGTCAAATTTGATGTTAATTTGATTTCATTTAGTCCTTAAAACCCAAGTTTTTACCAAAATCTATTTCAAAAAACTCTAATTTCAAGGCCATAGTCTTGCTATCATGGGCAATTTGGTTATTTGACCTCAATTTCGAAATCCCTAACCTTAGTTTTCATGTGTTTAAGTATGTCATATCATATTTTAGCCTAGTTTATTTGCATTTGAATTTCAAAACTTGCATTTTACCAAATATCTTTCTGAAAACCCTAATTTCAAGGCCATAGTCTTGTTGTTAAGGGTATTTTGGTCATTTTGACCCCAATTTCGAAATTTCATATCTTATCTTCCTTATTTATTCAATCTTATTTCATATTTTATCAATTTTTATTTAAGGGAATCATGGAAAAGGCTTATATCTAGCAAAATCCAGTAATTTATAGATATTACTGGATAAACCTAGAAAAGCCAACATATCATTACTAACAAAGTTTTCTAGTTTTGCAGGCACATTGAAGATTTTAATTTCATGTATTTAAATTTCAATAGTGATGTAAATTAAATGTAAACTTTGGAATAAGAATTTAAATTCCTGCATAGATTAGGATTTGCATTTCATATAGTTTAAACTTTGATATATAACTGCCATGTATGCCAATTCATGCACATTTTATTAATTCACTATGGTCTACACGAATGGCACATACACTAGCTTTTATGAAGTTTATAAACTTGGTGGAATTCGTATTTATGGCCATAGTCAGAATATGAATGATACCCAGATTTGTAATCTTCTAATTATCCACATTCAGCCTACACTCTTAGGCTAACTTCAAAAATGCACTGCATTTCTCAAAAATACAAAAAGTATTTATCAATTCCTCAAATCCATATTCATTCATTTCATGCATTTGCCAATTCCAATTCAAATTTCAATTCAAAGAAATTCATTTCCTCAAAATTTTCTAAGTCATATTCAAAAATCGATTTTCTCAAAATATAGATTTGCCAATGATATTTCAAGTATTTCCCAAGTTCCAAATTCGATTTTCTAAGTTATATTTTCAATTTCAAAGTTTGAACTCAAAGAAATCAAGTTCTCCAAAGTTATTTCACATTTCTCAAAATCGATTTTCACAAAAATCTCTTGAATACTTCAAAAATCGATTTTCACTTTCTCAAATACAGTATCTCAAACTTAATTCATGATTTTCAAAGAGTTTATATTCCAAGTATTCCAATATTCAAAGCAAACATCATGTTTTCAAATATGCATTTTTAGAAATTCATAGCACATGCCTGATTCTTTGTGCATTTATGAATTAGAATATGGTTTAGACAAGTTGAACAAAGCAAAGCATTTGATTGATCCTTGGTTCAATTACCCCTGGTAAAGGCGCCAGGAACGGTTGAATCTCGTACCGACAGGCGAGTCCCATTCTTTGGAATAATCCCGCATTTTAAAAACGGGGGCGAGTTATTTTCAAAATCTTTTTCAAAGGTCAGTTCGATTTGAAAAAGTAAAATTTTGCGATGATAACAGGCCCTTGCCATTGGACCATTGTTGTAGTATGCTTTGCTTCTGGTGCTGCTTCTAACTTCAACATTTCCAGACTTTCGCTAAGAACAACTTCTTCGCTCTCCCTGATGCTAGGGATATCAGTAGTATTGGTCGGTCGAGGAATCATAGGCTGAGGCAGCCTCTCTTCTGAATCTTCCCCCAGGACAGTAGTGATCATGCCACCTTTAGACCATTTAGTACACTGGTGCAGGGTGGATGGCACCGCATTGGCATTGTGAATCCAGGTTCTTCCCAATAGAAGATTATACGTTGGTGGCACATTGACAACATGGAAAAGCACCCTGTGAACAGAGTAGTTGATGAATATTTCCAAAAAGATTTTGCCCTTTGTTGTTTGTCGGTGATTATCAAATCCATAAATGGTGATTGGATCCGGAGTGTATTCTTCTTTTTTTATGCCCAGAGCCTTGGCAGACATTTCAGGGCAAATGTTAAGGCTACTGCCCCCATCTATGAGCACATGGGGTACAGTCATTCCCCGGGTTCGCACTACAATGTACAAAGCATTGTTATGAAATGAGTGAGGCTTGGGCAGATCCTCATCTGAGAAGGTTATGGGAGCACTGGTGATGGTCTGATTAACGATCTGAGCCATGTGTTCAGGTGTGGTGCCTAGCTTGACCTTGATTTTCCGCAATAAATCATCCAGGGCTTGCTGATGCTTGGGAGAGGCACGCGCCAACACAAGAATAGGGATATTAGAGAGGGCAATGATTGGTCTTTGCACTGTATCGACCTATTTTTCTGATGCTTTCTCTTTTTCTGAAACAGGTTTGATAAATCCCTTGGGAAACCATGACATTCTTTTGGTTACTTCTGGAAACACCTCAGCAGGCTCTTTTGAAACTTTCAGCTTACTGAGAGCTGAAACGAGGTCCATCTTCTGAGAATTAGACTGAACCTTATGCAACACTAACACCTGATGTTGTACATCGATATCGCTGCTAGGACACGGTTGGATGTGATCTTGTGGCTAAAAAAGATGATCAAATATCACTGCAGTTGAATGCTGGAAGAACAACTGATTTAGAGTTTCCATTTTCTCATCTTCGGCCCCTTCGACCAATAGGTTTTTATCAATATAATCTTGTATAATATTTTTGAGAACGAAACTGTTCTCAGTGTCATGTCCCACTGTTCGGTGGAACTTGCAGAATCGGTCTTTCATTTTACCCATGACTGCAGGTGGATCGACTTGTAAACACCCCAAATTTTCACTCACCTTCCTGATATATCCATCAATCATTACATTCTGGTTCTCCGAAATCAATGAAGGGCAAAATGGTCATTTTCCAAGATTGAACCTTGCAAAAAGTCCTAAATTCCATTCTCGAGTCTCAAAACTTCTCTATTTAAACTCAGAGACATCTTCAAACTGCAAATTTTCAAAATCTCATGCTTAACCAGAAGTCATAATTTTCAAATTTAAATTCAGAGTGGCAATTTTGTAGGACATGTCTTTGCATAACATCGCATGAACATTTCATATCATTTCACTGCACAGCATGTCATTTTGAGATCCAGAACTCCTGATTTTCAAAATTGTCAATCCAGGTTTGATTTCTAAACTTTTCAAAATTGATTTTCAAAACCCTAGGCTTTCAAAATTACCAATTCTTTCCATTTTACCCCCAGGGCTCCGAATTACAAAAGTTTTCCCAAGAAAACGATCTGGATAGTTTTTGACATTGATTTTCAAAATTTCGTCAGTTGAAAAGAGGGGGACACAATTTCAAATTCATAAGACATTATTTCAAACTCTTACAAAAAGGCTCCAAATTTCTCCGCATCTTTCTAAATTTTGCCCTGAAAAACCAATTTTTTCCAAGTTTTGAAATCAAACCACAATCCACTTCGTGTTTTTAAAACTAGCCTATTATTGTGAAAATTCCAAAATATCTCATTTGGCTCTTTTTTCAAATAAAGGACGTGGGACCCGCCTCGAGGTGGTGTCACACTCAAATTCTCAAAATTTTCCCTTATTTCCAAAATAGTGCCCATTCGGAAGTGGCACCGATTTATGAAAACTTGTTTTTAACTCAATTTTAATAAAATAATTAGTGGGCCCACGTAGGTGGCACCCCACTAAGGCTCCTTGCCAAGAAAAGCAAAAATTTTTTTTATCTCAAAAAGTTTTCAAATCTAGCTTAGGTGGCACCACCTTAAAAAAAATTTGTTTTTATCATTTTCCTTCTTTTTTTTGTTTATTACTTTTCAGCCCCCAAAACGGAGCCACCGTGAAACCCTACCAAAATTTTGATTTTACCTAAGTTTTTTTAAAATTTCTTCTTGAGAAAAGGAGCCGTCCCTTTCTCAAAACGGCGGACATTTCAAAATATTTCAAAAATCGATTTTTAAAAGTTATCAAAATCGGTCGAAAAAGGAGGAGGAGGCCGGTCATTAAAATCCCTAATCAGCGATTTTTCTAAGGCATCGCTGAATTCCTCATCTCTCAGACCCTCTTCTCACGACTTCTGCCCTATTCTCTTCCAATCGATAGAGAAGAGAACTCCAGGATTTTGCAGAGGAGGTCCCAACTCTGCACGCCTTTTTCTCTCTGGGCTTCGACTTCCTCCCCTCCTTCACGACCCTCTGTTCCCCCTGAAGACTCGATCTACCCCTGAAGGAAGCATCCTCCTCAACCTCTGTCAAACTCAGCTTACACCAATCCAGCTTCTTCAAGAGGCAGTCGAGGAGTGCATCGCCCTTTCTTTCCCCATTCCCTGGCCCTCTACCGATCCTGTGGAAGGCTTGGATCTATCCCAGCACAAAAAAAAAACGTCATTCTTCTTGATTCACGGTAAGTAATCCACCTTTTCTTTTGATTGGTGCCATCGTTCTCTTCCTCATTTCACTCTCTTGAATTTTTCACTAGTTCATTCTCCTTCTCATTGCACAGTTTTTTTTTTAAAAGCATATCGTGTGTCGTTAAACTGCCTCTAGCAGCATCAACACCACGTATTTGCAACAACAATTGTGGCCTACTACAATTGAGGCTAACATGAATCAACTGATTTACCCCTTTTGCTTTAACATATGATTTCCCCTTTCCCTCTGTTTCTTTGTTTACAGATATGTCATAGTACTTAGATGAATCTTGTTTATTACATTCCCCCTTTTTCATTTTCTGTTTTAAAAATTACAGCATCCTTCGCCACGGCATTACATCAATTCCTGTGTATCTCATATGCTGAATGTTTTGTAGCATCTATCATATCTCTCCCTGTATATATGCAGGTCTTAGTGGGTTTTAACAGTTTGTATCATGGGTTGTTGGTTATCAGAACATTACCACACTTTACCTATATTTTGGTTATCCTCTTTACTGAATAATTGTGCATATGATGGGCATAGAAACAATCTCCATTCTGCAGCATTTTCCTAAACCTTCTTTTTCACATTCCTGTAAAACTTGAAGGTTGCTTGTGTTTATAAATTTCCACTTGCACGTGCCATCACTGAGCCATCTGTATTGTACCATGATTTTGAAGATTTTGCTTTGTAGCCATTATCATCAGTATTCCTCAGATTATGTAATTCTTTTTTTTTTTCCTATTTGTGGCATTTCCTGATTTTATTCCATTTGTAAAACTGTTTGGTCTATTTATTGTATAAAATTATTCTGATGATATACTGTTTCCCATTTTTGTTGTTGTATCAATAGCAGATACAGACAGTTTAGTGTTATGTCTTCGCTTGTGCCTTGTATAGGTCTCTTGATGTCACAACCATAGTTGCTTAAATCCATTTAATTACATGCTTGTTAGCCTTTTGGTATTATATCACAGATTTATTCCTTGCATTTTCTGAATGTTCATCCCCCTTTGGCATAATAGTGTTTCTCTATTCTTTGCATAATTTATCATCCATCTATTATCACTTCTACGTTCATATGTAGCATTCTATACCTTTATTTCTTCACGTTCACTTATTATCATCTTAATAGTCACTCTCTGTACATTCACATATCACCCAGTTGCTATCTCCAAACTTCATTTCTTAGGTCATTGTTGCACATTTCATAATTAATCCCTTTGCAGCATTACTGTATTTGTCCATACGCAAGTCTTTTACTTGTTAAGTTGGCATCATTTTTCCATCGATGAAAGATATCTGTACCATGATTCCTATTAACTATATGGGCTGTATTCAAAATTTTGATTAATGTTAATTTGAGAAACTGCCACCACAGGCCTAATCAATGAGGGATAACTTATCTACACATCATTAGATTAGGGACTCTTAGGTATAACAGTTGCCATACTCCGAGCAAAAGTCAGCCATGCTCCACGCTAGTTTCATTGTGTAATATACATTTTCACCCATTTCATCCCCTAATGCAACACCCACTGTGGCATCTGTTATGAGAACTCAGCTCATTGAATATGAAGGCTGAAGTAAAACAGTATTTATGCTGATTCAGAATGATAAAACCTACTGTTAGGATATAAGCCCCATACCTATATTACGCGAACATTTAGGAAATATACTAGCCTCTAGATATTGGTCATCTAAGGTTATCTAATTAGGCTATTTATGTGTCATCATTTTTTTTTCTTTCACCTTATCAATTCTCATATAGAACAAAGTATTTGTATGCTGCATGTCTAATTATATTCCAGTTTCATTAAATCATTGTGTCTCCATCCATTGTACTCATATAGCTAATGCTATCATATCCTTAAGCATGGCCCTGGGAATCTCTTATTTAGCCTAGGCATAAACTTTGGTCATCCTATATTCGTTTCGTCATTAGCATAGGCATAATCATGTACAACTTAGTGTAAATATGAGGTTTTCAATTTCTTTGCCGATTTTGTGTTTCCATTCCTGGTATTAACTCACTTGCAGGGAAATTTGGAGGAAGCTGATACATATTTTTTTTATTTATTTTGCTTTATGTCAGAGATGTAATAATCAAGTTTGGAATAAGATTTACTTTTACTACTTAGATTCGGCTGCATCTCATATAGTTTGATTTCAGCAATATCCTGATTCTATGATTCATATATCTCATTTTGCAAAAAAAAATAAATCACCATGGATGTACACGAATGGCACATGCACCAACTCTTAGAGAGTTGATGAACTCGGTGGAGTCCATATTTACGGCCCTAGTTGGAATATGGATGAGACCCAGATCCATCATCTTTCTACCAGTCACATTGAGCCTACACTCTTAGGCTATCTTAAAATGCACATCATATTTCCAATGTTTTTCAAAATATTGTGAATTAACTCAAATAAACTCTGAATATATTCATGGCCACAGTCAGAATAAGTGAAGGATTTACTTTGGCTTAATACACATTTTTTTAAAAAAAATTCTCAGAAAATCTTTTCACAGTGCATTCATACATTCAAATCATCTTCATCATGGCATCATTTGCTTTTCTCATGATTTTCTCAAGAAATTTTCATTCCCTAGAAATCGATTTCTCAAGAAACTATGAAGATTTCCGAAGTTGGATTTCCCAAATCAAAGTTTTCTCGTGATTTTCCCTGAAAATGTTATTTTCTTAAGATTTTCAAAAGGAGTTTCCCAATCTTTCTCAAGAATCAAAAATCAATTTTTCAGGGTTTCAAGGCTAAGATTCCTAGGATTTCAATTTCCCAAGTTTCAAATTTTCTTCTCCAATGAGTTTTCCTATAAATTTTCCATCATTTTCCTAAGAAAATTCTCAAAATCCGAGTTTTCCTGAGAAGTGTTTCCCTTTTCAAGTGTTCATCTTTTCTCAAGAATTCTTACAATTTTCTCGAGATACTCATTTCTTCAAGATTTTCCGAATCTTTATAAACTTTCTTGAGATTTCAAATCTTCTTCGTCTGAGTTTTCTGAGAGATTGATTTCCTAAGAAATCCTTTTCAACTCCAAATATTTTCTAAACATACATCATGTTTTCCAACTTGCATTTTTCAAAACCTCATAGCACGTGCCTGAATTCTCTATGCATTTAGGATAGAACACAATTTCAATGATTTAACTATGTCAAGCACAATTTTGGTCCTTGGTTCGATTACCTCTGTTAAAGGCGGCATGAACGGTCGAACCTCGTACCGACAGGTCGAGCCCCATCCCATGGATTTTCCCGCTATTTTCAAAATGGAGGCGAGTATTTCAAAACAATTTCCAAAATCCGATCAAGTTTGAATCGCGAAAGCATTTTCCTCTCTCTTCCACAAGGAAGGGAAGATGGGAAAAATTTTGCGACGATAACAGGTTTGGCGACCGAGATGGGACCTATCCTTGTCTGGTCAAAATTGTGCTTGACTTAGTTTAATTATCAAAATTGTGTTCACAAAATGTCAGCTCTTTTACTTTTGATATCATGCGAACCTAGGAGCCTAGATTTTAACCTAGCTGACATTGACTGCATATAGCCTAGGCATGGTTTGGTAGGACCAGATTGAGGAGATATTTTCATGCTCACATAGACTTAGGTCTAAATACAACTCTCCTCAATTTAGGATCTGAATGCAAACAATGTATGCTTCTTCAAAGTTTTCAAAAATCTATCTCTCTAGGACTTAGAGCCTTCTATTTCTTGCATGTGATCATTTTTTCAAACCTCAATTACCTATCATTACCCGGCCATCACGTTGCTGGGCTCTCTTCCAGAACCCTAGTTTGGGACAAAGACTCACAACTGGGCCAATTATTTGGGTTAACACCCCCCTACCACGTACCGTGGGCCACAGTCTGAAGTATATCGTTAAGTGCTCAAGGATGTTGGAAAACCTTACCTTAGAACCAAAGTTGAAATTATATGCTACGTACCTCGGATTTCAATTTGAGTATATCGGCATAACTAGATTGGACAAAGATGATCTGAACCTAGAGTTAGGATTAAGGTCCTACAACTGTTTTTCAAAATGATGCATCTAGAGTTAGCCTTTTAGGGAGTGCTGTATGTGCATAAATGTTTATGCAGGATGTGATTGTTTGTATGTTACCTCTATTTCTCACATTTTCCCAAAAAAAAAAATATTTTTCAAATACCCATATTCTCATCCTTTTCCTTTATTTTCTCAAACCCTGGATGATTTTCTTAAATATCCCATTTCTTTCAAAACTCCAGGCGATTTTCCATTCTACCTTTCTACTGGATCTCGAATTTTCCAGCTGCATTTTATATCATGCCTGCAAAATTTTCACAATTCCCATAATTTTCCTAAGTTTCATTCTGAGTCTTTTTCTGTTTTCAGTCTAATGGCATCCAGTCAAGTCGATCCTATCTTTCCTGAAGGTCACATCTCCTACGAGGTGCGTCAAGGTCGTCCTGAACATCGGGCCCTTAGCACCGGAACTTTCATTCCCCGATGGTACTATTCTTGGCTCAAAAGCTTTTCCCGAATATTCTCGGACCATTTAAACGAGTGCGGATTAGAATTGGCATCAGCAGATTGAAAGCAGACCATCAATGGCAACCTGATCCATGCAATGGCAGAACGATGGAATCCACAGACATGTACGTTCTGGTTCTCGTGGGGAGAGATGACCATTTTAATGAATAAATTTTCAGAAATCATGGGATTACCAGAACCACCCGGTCAACCAGGAGATCCATTAGAGCATCCATTCCTGATTAATGTCAAGGGTTTGGACCCCCGAGACAACTTAGCTCGTATGACAGGTCGCCGATCCTGGCCCCTGATCCAGTTGGACGGAAATGAATATGTCAACCTGCTCGAGTTGTACCGCCAATATGGAACCTTCATCGAAGTCAGCTCACTGTCAAGAACAACTAAAGAAAGGATCCATAATGCAATGGTTCTGTGAACTATAGCATTAGCCCTCTTTTTAGATGGACAAAACTACATGGACATCAGAATAACTCAACTTATGAGAAGATGGGGAAGTCAACAAACCAACCGTCTCTCTATCGCCATGGCAGCGCTTGCTTTCCTGTATCGGGGTCTGACCCGTTTCTCACTTGGAGAGTCCATTCTCGTCGAAGGTTACATCTACGCGCTTCAATCCTGGTTCTTCCAGCATGTTCCAGCCCGAGCAAGCTCTTTCAGATACAACAGTCAAGAACTTCTTCCAGTGGCACAGTACCGATCCATGATCGACAACATTCAAGACAATGATGTAGTCTGGGACTATTTCGATCGACAATTATCTCTTCCCAGATATACATATGCTTATGACAAGCGATTCGAATTATTGGGACCATTCTTCTGCACTTACTACCAACCGGAGCGATATGTTCGGCAGTTCTCCCAGAGGCAGCAGTACATTGAAGCCAAATTGCTATGAAGAGCTATGACAGAATTCGATCCCACTTCCGCACAATGGTCTGAGGCATATCATTCTGCCCGGTACAGCTGGGATTCTTTTGTTTCTCTTAAAATCTTTCCTGGTCCTAGAGTGTCTGCCGACTATCGTGAATGGTGGCTAATTGTTTGTCCTCCACTTTTTTGTCAAGATCAATAAAATCATATTTTTCTCATTTCAATAAAATTCTCTTTCTTTCTATTCTGGTTTGACGACCTCGCCTAGGTAACAAGGCACATTTTCGTTGTTTATTTCTTTTACAAAAAAAATGACAACACAATTGTCGTGATTCTCGCGACGACTCAGTCCCTAGTAATGGGATATCTTTTTCAAATTGTCTACCATATTTTCAGCAAATATTTCTTCCAGAAACCAATTCTTTCAGAATCTAATTAGGTCTTTGCCCTACAGAGAGCAAACATAACATTTGATGGTTCAGACAAGATCAGGCAAAAGAACGACGACATCTCAGTACTCGTCAGCCACAGAAGAAGAGATGGGCTCCCCGCTATCCGAGAGGAGTTAAGAGCAGCAACAAGAGGATGATGGCATAAACCCGCAAATGTATGCCATGTTCCGAAAAATGATGAATAAGATGATGAATGAACAACCTGAGACCAGCTTAGAAAGGAATCCCTTCAGAGAGAAGTTTCATGGTCACAGAGATAAGAAGGCTTCCAAAAAGCAAGTTCAGCCGGATGAGATCTCAGACGGAACAAACTCAATTGAACATACAGATGAAGAATATGAAGTGCCTCCAGCATTTCAGAAGCGGGGCCAAGAATAAAGAAAAAACCGCAAATCAAAAAAACAGGACGCAAAAAAGCCTCTGCAAGCACAATTCAGGGAAATGGCCCGAGTTGTTAAGCATCTGCAAGCCCGCGACAAGGGCAGGAAAGTCTTCACCAGCGAGGACTTCTATGACGGCTTAGAAGGGGATGATGATCTCGAGAATCTTCCTCGTAAATTCATCAAGTTCGACGGTTCTGGCGATCCAAAAGCCCATCTCGCCACTTTCTTTGCTGAATGCTCGAGGTTCAAGAGGGACAACCAAGCACTATTTCTATGTTTCCCCCGCAGCTTGGAAGGAGTTGCAGCTAAATGGTTAGCTGAGCATATCAACCCCATCAAGCTCAAGGAGTTCGACAAAGTTGTAAATCTGTTTATTGAACGCTTCTTGTTCAACATAGAGGCGCTTCTTACATTGAGCCATCTCTGCAATTTAAGGCAGAATGAGAAAGCACGGGACTTTATTCATCGATGAAGGTCAGCCTGTAACAAAATGAGAGATCCTATTTCAGAAAGGCATGCCCTGTCATTGATCCTCAACAATTTCTCACAACCATTAAGAGGATTAATCTCTACTGCACCATCTCGTACTTTTATTGAGCTAACCGAGAGAGCCGAATGGCTCGAGCTGAGTGTGGAGAATGGAGTCTACGAAGGCTTCACTTTTTCCAAAAACAACCCTCAAGGTGAGCAGAAGAAGAAAGCTCACTTCACCTATTCTGCCAACAACAACAACAACAACAACAACAACAACAACAATCGAAATCAGTACAAAGGGTAGAAGAAAGATTAATGCTACGGCACAGGCAGTTCAAACAACAAAGATCAGAAAGGAAAGCCTGCTCCTCAATACAGCAAGCCTCCTCAGCAGGATCAAGGGCTGAAACTGCATGAGAAGACCAAACATGTAGGATGGAGCTATGACCGAAAGTTTACTCCTCTCGATCAATCACTCGAAGATATGCTCGTGTATATGCTGTCAAAAGAGATGGTCAAGTTGCCTAGATTGGCCGATCCCCCTGTGCCCATGGGGAAATGGAAAGATCGGTTTTGCAAGTTCCACAGGATAGTGGGACACAACACTGAGAATTGCTTTATTCTCAAAAACATTGTGCAAGATCTTATTAATAAAAATCTTTTGGTAGAAGGAGATGAAGAAAATAAAATGGATATTCTAAAGCAGCCCTTTTCTTCACACACCACGGCAGTAGTGTCTGCACAACCATTCCTGCCTCACGAACACATCAAGTCGTGTTCTGCACAATATCTTCGAGTTCAGCACCAGGTTTCAGTGCTACGACAAGCAGCACCAGCCACCAAGAAGGTGGACATAATTTCAGCTTTTGATAAGCTAAAAGTATCAATGGAACCAGTCGAAGTATTTCCTACAGCAGCCAGTAAAATTCCAGGGTTCCCAAAACATTTTCTCAAATCTATCCCAAAAAAGGGAGAAACTTCAAGTCAAAAGCCAATCACTGCTGTGTCCAATGTTTCAATTTTGGACTTAGCCAAAAGCTCCTGCAAGCATCAACAAGTACTGGATGATCTGCGCAGGAAGATTAAAGTTAAGCCCAATACCACACCTGAAGACATGGCACAAATAGTGAATTCAGCCATGACTAATGCGCCGATCACCTTCTTGGATGAGGACTTTCCAAAGCCTCATTCCTTTCATAATAATGCTTTGTACATCGTCCTGCGGGTAAGAGGAATGACAGTACCCCATGTGCTAGTTGATGGAGGCAGTAGCCTCAATATATGTCCTGAGATGACAGCAAAAACATTAGGGATCAAGGATGAAGAATATATTCTAGATCCTATCACCATATACGGATTTGACAATCATGGTCAGACGGCCAAATGCAAGATATTCCTGGAATTGTTCATCAATTATTCGGTACATTCAGTGCTTTTTCATGTGGTCAATGTGCCACCCACCTACAATCTGTTGCTCGGAAGAACGTGGATCCATAATGCAAATGCAGTGCCTTCCACCCTGCATCAATGCATAAAATGGTCAAAAGGTGGAATGATTACAACAATACTGGGAGAAGACCTAGAAGAAAGGCTCCTGCAGCCCATGATCCCTTGACCGTTATTCACTGCAGATATCCCCAACATTAAAGAGAGCAAAGAAATCAATCTCGGAGAAAATCGAGAAATACTCCAAGCGTCCTCAGAACTATCTCTGCACACAGTAGCCATGACCCGATGGAGAGGTCCTCAATTCTTCAAGGTTGGAGGTCGAATCAACTACAGCACCATCAAAGATCATCCATTGTTCCCACAATTCATAAAAGCAAGAAAGGGATTTGATTTACTTCTAAAGCATGGTTATCAACCCTTCAAAGGACTCGGCAAAACTGAAGATGGCCGCATCGAGCCAGTGATCCAGAAGCATCATCCCCACAGAGCAGGACTGGGGTTCTTCTGCGGAAGCTCACCAAAGAAGACTGTTTTTGTCAAAGGAGCACAATGAAGACCATTTGTTGTTTTATTTCTATTCTTTCCAAAATAAATGTCTCATTTTTTTATCAATTCAAAATCAATAAAATTCCAAGTTTCTTTGTCTATCAGGATGCCATCTGTCTCCTTTCCGTCTATCTCTTCATTTTATAATTTTAATGTCAATTTATTCATAATTCTCTTCAAAAGATTGCTTGACTTATGACGGGCGATTTTATCTGAATCCAATTTCTTATCCAAAATTTCAGAATGTCTTCTCGAACAATCAAGAAGCTCATTCTCAATCCCAAGGCTTTTCAGAAGTCGGCAGCAATTCACAGAGTCAAAGCAAGCACTGAAAATGGCAAGATTGCAAAGCAGTCAGATGATTATGCAGAATATGATCTGTCTCTTCAGGAATTACCAGAGTTTGCCTCAGTTCAGAAGCAGGACAAACCATCTCCTCTAGTACAAGATTCGACTGAAGAAGTCAATATTGGTTCAGAGGAAGATCCCAAAATTTTCTAGATCGAAACCAGTCTGAGTCCTGAAGAAAAGAAAAAACATACATAACTTGATGAAAACTTGATTAAATTGGAGAATGAAACGAATGCAATTAATAAAGATAACAAGATTAATCGAAAATTTGATAAAATTTTTAGAAAAAGATTAGTCTGATCCTGCCTGCATATGATGAAGGAAAATGAGTATAGATCAAAAAATAAAAATGCCCCAGTATTAGGGAGAAGAATGTGAGAATTCAATAGAAGATTATTGCTTTATTGAAAAAGACTTTTGAAGATTACAAAAGGCTAGGATGAACAATTTAAGTGTAAAATCTTTTCAAATGTAAAGCATTAATAGGATCGGGCAGTTCCACTCCATCTACGTTGATCAAACGATAGGCATTTCGAGGCAATGCTTCTTTAACCACATAAGGGCCTTCCCAATTGGGTGACCACTTGCCTCGTGGCCGATGCTTGAGATGAGTTGTTGATCTGAGCACAAGATCATTGACTCGGAATCTTCTCTCAATAACTGATTTGGCATAGTGTCGAGCTATCCTCTGACGATAGGTCTGAGCGTGTTCTGCTGCCTTGAGCCTTTTCTCATCTAATAGATCAAGTTGTACCAACCTCTGCTGCTGATACTGATCAAGCGAAAGTTCGATGAGTGATGCAAATTTGAGCGCGGGCTTCTGAATGTGCAGAGGTAATACTACCTCGGTCCCGTAGACGAGCTCTGAAGGAGTAGCATTGGTTGGGGTCCGAATGGTGGTTCGGTATGCCCAAAGTGCCAATCGCGCCTGTTTCCACAGTTCTCTCTAGAATGTGGATCAAAATCTTGTTGGTGGCTTCTGCCTGGCCATTTCCTTGAGGATAGTAAGGAGCTGAGAAGTGGTGATGAATCCTGAACTTCGAGCAGAAAGCCTTCATCCTCTCATTCTTGAAGTGGCTGCCATTATCTGACACGATATCATGTGGGACGCCAAAGCGACAAAGAAGATTTTTGTGGATAAACGAAACCACGTGCCGGCCTTCTACCGTCCGTAGAGTTACAACTTCGACCCATTTGGTGAAGTATTATGTGGCTGCGAGGAAATATCGGTGGCCATTAGAAGCCGAAGGAGTGATTGGGCCAACTACATCGAAGGCCCACATCGAAAAGGGCCAAGGAGAGACCACAGATTGCAAGTATGCGACTGACGCATGAATGGAAGGTGCGTGCATTTGACATTTGACACACTTCCTTACAAATTGATGGCAATCCTGCTGCATGGTTTTCCAGTAATACCCTGCTCGGATGATTTGCTTGACGAGTGTTTGGTAGCCAACGTGACCACCACAAATTTCCTCGTGTGCCTCTCGAACAACTTCCATGGCTTCATCCTTATTTAAGCATCTGGCGTACTCAGAACTGAACCCACGACGGTAGAGAGTATTGGCAAGGATGAAATAACGGACTGACATGCGCTGAATCGCGTGCTGCTCCTTTCTTGGCATTTCTGGTGGAAATTTACCAGTTTCAATAAAGCTTTTGATGTCTTGGTACCAAGGCTTCTCTTTCTGAGTGACTTGGTTCACTTGCTCGGCTGGAATGTAGGCAGGTTGATCAAGTCTGCCGATCTCGAAGGAACGACAGGATTTACTGTCTTTAAAAGACAAAATGGAACCCAGACAGGCTAGGCCATCTGCTATATGATTATACTCCCTCTTGATATGGTTGAGCTGAAATTCTTCAAAGTTGCCTATGAGAGCTAATGCAATCTTCTGATAAGGGATCAACTTTGAATCCTTGACTTGCCATTCGGCATTAACTTGACTTATAACAAGCAACGAGTCGCCAAAGGCATGTACTCTCTTGACATCAAAGTCTTGCAAAATCTTGAGGCCTTGTATTAGAGCTTCATACTCGACCATATTGTGAGTACATTGGAAGTCGAGCTTGAGGGAATAAGAGAGCATCTCCTTTTCAGGAGTGATTAGCAAGATCCCAATTCCTATAACAGACATATTTCTAGCTCCATCAAAGAATAGAGTCCAAACTGAGGACTCCTGAACACTGCAGATGCAATCATCAGGAAAATCATCTTCTGCTTTGATCTCTTCTGTCAACGGGAAATCTGCCAATTGATCTGCGATGGACTGACCCTTGACTAACTTCTGAGAAACATATTCCAAGTCATACTGCTTTAGGAGGATTTGACATTTTGCAATCCATCCAGTAAGAAAAGGCTGCTGAAGAATGTACTTGAGAGGATTAAGTCTTGACAGAATTTTGATTTCTGATGCCAACAGATAATGTCTCAACCTCTGGCACATCCATACTAAGGCCAGACATGTCTTTTCCATCTGAGAGTATCTTTTCTCATAATCGATGAAGGTCTTACTGATGTAGTAGATGGCATGCTCTATCCGGTTGCCTTCCTCGTACTGCGCAAGAAATCCGCCACAAGCCTTATAATTGACGGAGATATATAAAAGGAGTGGCTTTCTCAGTTCTGGTGGCTTCAGAACGGGTGGATTGAGAAGATACTGCTTGATGCGCTCAAATGAGAGCTGACATTCTGGTCCCCACTCAAATTTCACTTCTTTTCTCAATAAGTGATTGAAGGGTTCGCACCTCATGGCTAAATTTGAGATGAAACGTCGAATGGACTGAATGCGACCTTGAAGGCTTCGCAGTTCTTTAAGATTAGTGGGAGGCGACATATCAATGATCGCCTTTGCCTTGGCAGGATCTACTTCTATGCCTTTCTTGCTGATCATATAGCCAAGTAGTTTGCCTGACTCCACTCCGAAGACACATTTCTATGGATTGAGTCTCAACTTGTAGAGAATAAGTCTTCCGAAGACTTGGCCGAGAGCATCAAGATGATCCTCTCCTTCTTTTGACTTGACCAGGATGTCATTCACATAAGCATCCATATTTTTGTGCATCTGGTCCTGAAAGATAACTGTCATTGCTCTCTGATAGGTTGCCCCAGTATTCTTGAGTCTAAACGGCATGACTGTATAGCAAAACGTACCCCAAGGCGTGGTGAAGGAAGTTTTGGATTGGTCACGAGCGACCAATTTAATCTGATTGTAGCCTGAGTATCCATCCATAAAGGAAAACAAGGCATGGCTTGCTGTGCTATCGATCAAAAGATCGATGTTGGGGAGTGGATAATCATCCTTCGGAGTTGCTATGTTCAGATCCTTGAAATCAATACAGATCCAGACTTTGCCATTCTTTTTTAGAACTGCCACGATGTTCGCCAACTAATCTGGGTATTCGATAGTCCGAATGAATCCTGCCTTTAACAACTCTTCAAGTCCCTCTTTAACTTGCGGTGCCACTCGAGGATCCATTTTTCTTAATTTCTGCTTGATTGGTTTGCAATTGTTATCATCGCAAAATTTTTACTTTTGCAAATCAAACTGACCTTTGAAAAAGATTTTTGAAAATAACTCGCCTCCGTTTTTAAAATGCGGGAAAATTCCGTAGAATGGGACTCGCCTGTCGGTACGAGGTTCAACCGTTTCTGCCACCTTTAATAGGGGTAATTGAACCAAGGATCAATCTTATGCTCTACTCTATTCAACTTGTCTAAATCATATTCTAATTTCTAAATGCACATAGAATCAGGCATGTGCTATGAATTTTCAGAAAATGCACATTTTGAAAACATGATGTTTGCTTTGAATGATTGAAATATTTAGAATAGGTATCACATGAAAAATCGTGAATTGGGATTTGAAATGTACTTCTGAGGGAAATAAAAATCGATTTTGAGGAATCCTTGACATTTGGTAAAAATCGATTCTGAGATACTTGGTTTCTCTGAATTCAAACTTTGAAATTGAAATTCTAACTTAGAAAATTTGAATTTGGAACTTGGGAAATACTTGAAATATCCTTTGAAATTCAATGTCTTTGGGAAAATCGATTTTGCTATAAGACTTAGGAGATTTTGAAGAATTCAATTTCCTTGACTTGGATTTTGAATTGGAGTTGACAAATGCATGAAATGAATGAATATGGATTTGAGGAATTGAGAAATACTTTTTGTATTTTTGAGAAATGCAGTGCATTTTGAAGTTAGCCTAAGAGTGTAGGCTGAATGTGGCTAATGTGAAGATCATAAATCTAAGTATCATTCGTATTCTGACTATGGCCATAAATACAAATTCCACCAAGTTTATAAACTTCATAGAAGCTAGTGCATGTGCCATTCGTGTAGACCATGGTGAATTTATAAAAATATAAATGAATCATCATCCACCATACATTAACATTATAAAAAAAATATAAGCTATATGCAATGCAACCTAAGCTAAGCAGGAAATGTAAATTCTTATTCCAAAGTTTAATTACAAATTACATCACTATTGAAATTTAAATACAGGAAAAATAAAGTCTTCAATGTACCTGCAAAACTAGAAAACTTGGTTAATGAAAATATGTTGGCTTTTCTAGATTTATCCAACAATATCAGGAAATTGTTGGATTTTGCTAGATATAAGCCTTTTTCTTGATTCCCTTAAATAAAAATAATAAAGTATGAAATAAAATTGAATAAATATGAAAGAGAAGATATGAAATTTCGAAATTGGGGTCAAAATGACCAAAATACCCCACATAACAAGACTATGGCCTTGAAATTAGGGTTTTTAGAAAGATATTTTGATAAAATGCAAATTTTGAAATTTGAATGGAATAAACTCAAATCAAATATGCTATGACATGATTAAAAATATGAAATTAGGGTTAGGGATTTCGAAATTTAGGTCAAATGACCAAATTGCCCCCCATAGCAAGACTATGGCCTTGAAATCAGGGTTTTTAGAAATAGATTTTGGTAAAAACTTAGGTTTTATGCACTAAATGAAATCAAATGAGCACAAAATTAAACCTAAAGCATCCTAATATGATTATGAACATAATTAAACCCTAAAAATATATGCTTATGCACAAAAATCCAATAATATCACAAAAACTGTGATTTTAGCAGTGTTTTTGGATCTTTCAGGAACCCGGTTTTGCAATTTGCTTAATTCAGCCATTAAATGGATTCCAAAATCCATAAAAATTGGTACCTGCACTTTTTATAATCCTAATGTCGAATTGGAATTATAAAAATAATTTTTTGACATCAAATTAATCCGAAAATTGCATTAAACCCTAAAAATATGCTTTTTTTGACCTAATTCACCAACCAGTCTCAGTCCAAGACCTGAACCAGGGGTCAAATCTCCATGTAAACTTATTAAATTTTACAGAGACTAACTAAGAAGAAAAACAGATATTTCCCAAATTACAGATCGGAAAAATCATCTACGGTTAGGGAGAAAACCTTCCGGCAATCTGGGCTAAAATATATCACTCTTAACAGGGATTAAAACAGCTATTCCAGATTGAAAATACAGACATAAATAGAAATACTAAACAAAAATCTCTGAAATTTTAGTGGTGAACAGTAGACAGAAAAATAACAATACTCACTTTTTACAGATCTAGAATCGGATCTGTGGTTTGGGATTTATGACTAACACAAGTCTGATTAGGGTTTTGGTAAACCCTAACGAGTTTTAAATTTAAAAACAGATTCTCTAAAAAGGGAAAAATACTAAACAGTGATAAAAAAATCTGAACATTTCACAGCAAACAGATCTACTCAATGTGAATCCATAGCACTTTACAGATCTAAAATCGAATATAAGATGAGAGAAATATCATCACAACAAGTTACCTTCTTGATTTTAACCATGATTTTAAAGCATTAAAAACCCGATTTGGTGTCTGATTTTTTTGACAGGGTTCCCGAGATTCAAAACCTCTGATTTTTCTACAGTAACTCAATAACTCATGCATGCATCACATATAAAAAAATCAAAAATAAATAATGAGAACTTCAACCCGAAATAACATTATCTTTACTGTTCTAAACCTAGAACACACAGAAATTTAAGAAACTTGACAAATCATGCATTAACTAATGTAAATAAATAAAATAAACCATAAAACAGTAAATAAAACTTATTTCTATGCTATAGAACGTAAAACAAACATGAATAAACCATGAAAATAAAATAAAAACAGAGAATCAATGGCTGGAATTTGATTTCACCTTTAAAACATAGATTTAACCCATTAAAAGGGGTAAATCATATATTTTATTGGTTAATAATGTAAAGAATCATATTAAAATCAATTCTAATGGATTAAAATCTCTGTAAATCACCCAAAACAGGGTTAGATCACCTTCTTGGATCGTTCTTGCTGATTTTTGATGGTTCTTGAGGTTGAATCCATGATTTAATCCATGAAGGAGATGACACCAATGGCTAAAATTGATTTAAAACATGAAAAAATATTAAATAAAACTAAAAAAATATTAAAATATTACCTTGGTGCTTGCAGCAATGGAGGAAGGCTGGAGAGGAGAGATAAGCTCCAAGAATCCAATAGGAGAGAGATGATAAAATCGACCCCCCTTATGGCATCTATTTATAGAAAAAAATTAGGTTTAAAAATTAACAATTTTGAAAATTTTGGACTCTAAAGGGGGGGCGATTTTGGGTGGAGTTACCTATATTCCCTTGACCTAAATTATCCTAATTAATCCCTAATTAACCCCTAGCTAAACCTAAGAATCCCCCAAATGTGGTGCCACTTGGCATTTTCTCACATTGGGTTTTTAAAACACCTTTAAAAACCTTTAAAAACACTAGTTTTAAAAACTAACTTTCAAAATGAGTTTTTCAAAATGGTTTTGACTCTTCTAAACCTCTAACACTGACCAAGACATCAACTAACCCTAGTCTAGCCCTGACTTACTCAAATATGGCGCCACCCCGAGTGGGCCCTACTTGAGTTTTTCAAAAAGTGATTTTAAAACTTGAAATTGAAAGAGTTTTCAAAAGGATTTTCAAAAGCAATTTTAAAATTAGAAATTTTGAAATGGCATAGGGTTCTAACTAAATTAGAATCCCTCTGGATATGGTGCCAACTGAGTGGTCCCACATCGAGTTTTAGAAATTTTGAAATAAACACTGAAAATGACTTTGAAAAAGGGTTAAAATCGACATTTGAAATTCAAGATCTTTGAAAATAGGGTCTCAAGCGAACTGGAACTCCGGGTTAGAGTCCTGAACTCTTAGGATTCTGAGATTTTAGATTTTAAAAGCCAAATGAAAGAATTTTCCAAAAGATTTTATCAAGAAATGATGAAATAAGTCAGAAAACACAGTCAGGGTTAGACTCCTAACTCAACCGAACTCTAAAATAGAGTCCTGAACTAACTGGACTCTGTAAAATGACCTAAATTTCGAAAACAAACGGAAAAGATTGAAAATGGAAGTAAAACAGACTCCTGACCGGATCAGGACTCTGAGACAGAGTCCTGATCGGATTGAAACTTTCAAAATTTTGAGAAATTTGATGAATAGAGGAATTCAGAAGCGACACCACCTCAATGGGTCTCATCTGTAAATTGAAATCAATTGAAATTTGAATTTGAAATGAATCCAGATTGTTTCCTTGAGAAAATATTTCGAAATATAAAGTCCTGGGGTTGGAAAATGACAGAGTATTGAATAAAAACCCAGGTTTTGAAATTGATTTTGAAATAAAAGCTTTTAAAATTCAAATCTGGATTGAATGTTTTGAAAACAGGAGTGCTGGATGTCGAAAATGAGATGTAATGTCTTGCAATGCTATGCAATGCGATGAAATGATATGCCGAATGCATGCAATGATATGCAATGATACAAGAAATGGACAAACACTGGATGAGGGTGAAAATTTGGGGTGTTTACAGATGCCCCTCTTTGCTGCTAAGCCGGTTAAAAGCCGAGCTTAGTGGCAAAGAAAACATACCAAATTTGAACCATAAAAATGCCCCAGTTAGATGGGTCTGACTCGGTATGAAAGAATTTATTCAAATGATGATGGTAGATATGAAATGGGGAATAAGGAAAAAAAAAAAATTCAAAAAGAAATGAGATTCAGGTTTTGCCCTTAACCTAGATGGGACAGAAAACTCCTCATGTAGAAACGAAGCTCAGGCTTAACCTTTAACCTGACCGGGTTGAAAATGGAATACCTCATCAAAGGAGACTCAGGTTTGTACCCTTAACCTGATTGGGTGGAAAATGGAATACCTCATCAAAGGAGACTCAGGTTTGTACCCTTAACCTGATTGGGTAGAAAATGAAATACCTCATCAAAGGAGGCTCAGGTTTATACCCTTAACCTGATTGGGCGGAAAATGAAATACCTCATCAAAGGAGGCTCAGGTTTATACCCTTAACCTGATTGGGCGGAAAATGGAATACCTCATCAAAGGAGGCTCAGGTTTGTACCCTTATCCTGATTGGGCAGAAAATGGAATACCTCATCAAAGGAGGCTCAGGTTTACACCCTTAACCTGATTGGGCAGAAAATGGAATACCTCATCAAAGGAGGCCCAGCTTTATACCCTTAACCTGATTGGGCAGAAAATGGAATACCTCATCAAAAGAGGCCCAGGTTTATACCCTTAACCTGATTGTGCAGAAAATGGACGGAATACTCGAAAGAAGAGACCGTGATGAAACCTTCGGATTTCCGCACAATGAATCCAATAGGGGTTTTGCAAAAGGAAGGAAATTTGGGTCCCTAAAGCTTGAAAAGGGATTGATTTTGGGCGTCTCATTGCTGAGTCTAAATAGCTTTTGAAATTGCCTTTTGCTGAAATTGGTGGCTTAACCTCAAGCCGAAATTGGACTGTCTATGGTGGGACAGTGGGGACACAGGGAAGTGTGCGAATCTGAGAGCCCAGGCGCTCAGATTATACCAAAGAAGGGAAGGAATCTTGAAAACTCCCGTTATCAAGTCCTAAAAGGGATAACAACTGATGTCAGGATGCGCCAAAGATGAACCTCAAGCTCTCGCTTCATGCCAGGATAGCTAGAAAATATTGTCAAAATGTTGAAAATTATTGTTGATTCAAAATAATTGAAAATGAAGCACATTGTTTTGAAAGTATTCCCTCTTTTCTACCTGAAGTATTACCTCCGACTGGGCTTAACTCCATAGAATCAAGATTCGAATTCAAATTGCTTGCGATTGACTTTCTTTCAAGGAAGCTATCAATTTCCTTGATATGGACGGGAAATAAAATATTCTTGATATTGCGAGAGCTATTGGTGAGAGAATATTGATAAAAGAATTTCACAAAGTTAAAGAAGATTCTTGATAGATTTGGAAGTCTGATATCCTGGGATTCTTTTCTCATAATGATCTTTCTGCACTCTTTTTTTAGCAGATTGGAGCTCTCTTGGATTTTTCGGGAATTACATCATCCTTCATTTTGGAGATGTCCTGACTTTTCTCTCTTTTTTTCCTTAAGAAGGGTACGTCACAAACTCCTTCATCTTAGAGATGTTCCAATCCTTCTTTTCTCTCAGGGATTATCTTGATAGTTATTGGCTCATTGGTTGAGAATCTCTTGATGATAGCTGGAATTAAATATCTTTTAGCGTTTGTCGGTAGGCTCATCACACTCGCCTTCATCTCGACGGTGATCTGAACTTTCCCTAGAAGGATCCGTCACAAACTCCGTCATCTTGGAGATGATCCAAATCTTCTTTGGCCCCGGGGGTCGACTCGCTTAATTCACCTTCATCTTGACGACAATTGAGAGATCCCTTTTGCAGATATTTAATTGCAGCTTAGGTGATTGAGGAGATATGAAAATTGAGTGGATTTTTCTGTATCACCCAGGATATTTCGACTGCTTTATTTTTCAAGAATGGTCTTTAAAAATATTCCATTAACTGCGATCAATATCAATCACTCATGGCTTTGCAACAACATTGAATTCTCTTTGCTGGCCATATCGCGGATTTATTCTTCATCCTTTTGGTTGGCCAATAAAAAGATTTTGAACTTTGAATCCTTTTTCGCGAAAGCTTTGTCCTTTCAGAAGTAATACTGAGGGTATTCTGAGGTAATAATTTTGTGCAATAAAGATTTTTGAAATCAACAAATATTTAATGACAAATTGGCAAAACTTTCTTGAAATCCTATTGTGAAGGCGAGCATTTAAAGCACAACGCAACACATCCATGACAAAAATTCTCTTCTCCTTTCCCCAAAGGAGAAGATTCAGAAATTAGAATTGGGAATTACTCCTCTCTTTCCTGAAGAGGAGGTGTTTGCAAAACGAACTTTCAAAGAGAAATTAAGCTTTCGTCAAAGTTTCCTAACATTAGGCTTCTCTTATGGAAAGGGGGGCAGAATTGGTGAGGTTGCTAAATTGGTCATGAAGGAACGAGTTCATCACACTCTCCCTGAAAAGAGGGTCCTTCATGATGAAATGGCCTAGTCTGAAATTATAGGGCCACAAGGAAAACAAGTCTCCGTCGAGTCTCTCCCTATAAAAAGGGTTCCTTGTGTGAAATTTGGAATTTTGTTTTGCAAACGGTTCACAAAGACACGAGTCCCTTCAAACTCTCCCTGAAAAGGGGCTTAGTGAATGAATTGGATAGCATGCGAAAAGAGCAAGCTCCCTCGAACTCTCCCTATAAAAAGGGTCTCTCGCAAGAGAAAATGATTGAAATTGGTATTAGATGACTCAAAAGGGTCAAATTTTGGAAATTGGAATTTTGAAATTTGATATTTGAAATTGGAAATTGGAAATTGGAAATTGGAAATTGGAAATTGGAAATTAGAAATTTGGAAATTGATAATTGGAAATTGGAAATTGGAAATTTGGAAATTGATAATTGGAAATTGGAAATTGGAAATTTGGAAATTGATAATTGGAAATTGGAAATTAGAAATTGATAATTGGAAATTGGAAATTGGAAATTGGAAATTGGAAATTGGAAATTTGGAAATTGATAATTGGAAATTGGAAATTGGAAATTGGAAATTGGAAATTGGAAATTGGAAATTAGAAATTGATAATTGGAAATTGGAAATTGGAAAATTGGAAATTTGAAAATTGGGAATTTAAAAATTGGAAATTGGAAATTGATAATTGGAAAATGGAATTTTGATGAGTGATCAACGCGAGGACTGAACTCAAGAGGTCGCCTGACATGACCATTCAGTGGAGCACTAACACGAGTGCTCGATTTTGAAAGGACACCGGTATGCATACCGGTTTAAAAATGTACCAATTTGGACACTGGATTTTGGTTCAGTTCTGGTGATTATCTTTCAATCTTGAATCGTTAGGAATTGTGATGGGATTGATAGTTGAAATCTCAATACTGACCAGATCGTTATTAATGCGATTGCATGCAAATGAATGCAAATTGATGCACATGAATGCATAAGTGCGTGAAATGAGAGATTTGTTTATCCTGCCTGCATCCAAATTGCCCCCGATAGCAAGACTATGGCCTTGAAGATTTTTCTAAGTCCATGCAGAAGGAATTCGAAATGAGTATGATGGGAGAACTCACCTACTTTCTTGGACTGCATATTAAGCAAACCAAGGATGGAGTTTTCATCAACCAATCTAAGTATGCTCATGAACTTCTGAAGAGGTTCAACATGAACTCAACTGCTTCAAAATCCACTCCTATGAGCACTACTACTGTGTTGGACAAAGATGAAGATGGTAAGACTGTTGATACAAAGGTATACCGAGGTATGATAGGATCACTTCTTTATTTAACTGCTAGCCGTCCAGATATAATGTTTAGTGTTTGCTTGTGTGCTACATTCCAGTCAAACCCAAAAGAATCACATCTTAAAGCTGTAAAAAGAATAATGAGATATTTAAAAGACACAGTTGATTTTGGATTATTCTATTCAAAATCCTCTACATTTGATCTAATCTCATACAGTGATGCTGACTTTGCTGGAAGTAAATCTGACAGAAAAAGCACAAGTGGAACATGTCACATGCTAGGGCACTCACTGGTATCATGGTTCAGTAAGAAACAGAATTGTGTATCATTATCAACTACTGAAGCCGAATACATTGCTGCTAGCCTAGCTTGTACTCAAGTTATCTGGATGAAACAAACATTAAAAGATTTTGGTTTAAATTTTGAAAATACAACTATTTTTTGTGATAATACAAGTGCTATAAACCTATCTAAGAATCCTATTTTACACTCACGAACTAAGCACATTCAAATAAGACACCACTTCTTAAGAGAACAAGTCTTAAACAACATAATTAAACTAGAATTCATACCCACTAATCAACAGTTAGCAGACATATTCACTAAACCATTAAAACATGAAGACTTCACACGAATTAGAAGAGAACTAGGAATATGTAAACTAAGTGACTTATAAATTAATCACACTTAATATAATACTTCTTATAAGTTTTGTTAAAATCTTATTTTAAAAGTCTTTTTCTTCTTATCGATTTTTGTTAGTCAAACTAGGTTTCCATATTCACGTATACTCTAAACTCTTATAAGACACATTCTTTATGTCTTTCAACTTGTCATCTTTCAAGTACACATCCATAATGACTCCTTATCCTATCTCCTTTCACTCATATCCATAAGAACTAATTATATTAAAAGCTATCATGACATTGTTCACATCACTCATCTCATATCTCCTTTATTATTTGTTGTCCTTTTGTGAAAACTTCTCTTACGATAAGTTGATTTACCTTCAACATGATAACATATTATTTTATGAGAAATCTTACTTTTCAAATTTTAGTCAAAATCGAATGATGTTTTTTGGTTCTTTTTACCTTCTTCTAAAGATCTAGTTGCTATGTTTTTACGTATAAATTTTACTATATCATTTGTTATATCATATAGTATGTACACTCTATTTTTACCATGTCTTCCTTTCCTCCTATCGAGACACTTCACTAAGACATTAATGCCTTTCATGAAAAATTCAAATGATTATCCTCTCGTACCACCTTTTAAGTTGTTATATTTCACATAAATTTTTACTATATCATCTATTATATCATAGCCTAAGAACAATCTATTATCATCTCTTCATGGTTTACATCTTTTACGAAAAAGTACTGTAAAATTCTCTTTTCAAAAACTTGTACTCCACTCATTAGTACGTTTTGTATCACCATTTTATCTCTCTCTACATTATACGAAGTTCCTTTTCATCCGTGACCATGACTCTCTCATATATTTTATATCTCTCTCCAATCGAGATTCATTAAAACCTTGTCCTTCACTCCACTTTATGTCATACAATTTCTATCCAACTTCAAGTGATTAGTGTCCTTTATGACCACTCTCATTTCTTTTACATATCCGTATCACCCTCCTTTATATCTATTCACACTCCTTTCACGTATATCAAAATATACACTTCTTAAATAAGAAATTATTGCATTTCGTCATACTCTCATGTTTGTCCTATTCCAAACTCCCTCTTCACGATTTTGGAATGCTTTCACATAAAGTAAATTCTTGAAAAAGTTGTTTGTTCGTATTAGGCCATTATTCACTCTCTATTCTTCATGATCTTCACGAAAATCTTTAAAAACTCTTGAATCATTCTTTCTCTTATGTTTAATATGACACTCCATACTCAATTCATGACTCTTCTCACTATCCAACAAGATTGCCCATAGTAAATTTGTTACATATATAGAAAAATTATTTCGAAACTATGTCCTTAATATCTATGCTAATATAATACACTTTCTTCCAAAATTGATTTGATTTGTCATTCACAAGTCTCTTATTTTACAACTCACGCATTTCCTCATTTCATATCAACAATTATTTTCTTCCTTCTATTTAATCAATTGGTTCATCTTTTACCATTCCATTCGATCTTTTCTATCCTTATACAAATTTTCTCTCGGTTCTAGCTCCTTTCTCTCCTAGTGCTTTATTTTCAAGACACTCGAAAATGGCTTCCTCTTCTACCAATGTGATCACCTCCGCCGATCTAAGGTATCCTGATTTGTTTCACACCTACACCTCACTCTGCTCTCGCCCCATTCATGAAGGAAAATTGATCAACTTTGACGACTTCATGTTCTTCGACTTAGACACCTATCTCCCCGAACTCAAACCTCTCATAGGATCTTCATCCCCAGCCGCCTATTATCCTGAACTAGTTCGACTGTTTTATACCAACTTCTCTTCTGATCATGAACAAACCTCAATCACCAGCAAAGTCCGAGGACAGCTGATGATTTTCAATGCTTCCGACCTAGGTAGAATTCTAAATCTACCTTCCACCGGTACCGACCTTAACGCCATAGTACCAATCGACCGATCGGTACTTCGAAAAATACTTCTCTGCACCAACTGCTACCAACCTCCGTGGCACATGAGGAATCTCCAACCTCAAGCTCAGCTACTTGCCCAGATTCTTTTCCACAACCTCTATCCCAAGCATCCCCGCCAGGGATTAGTTCCTCGAAAAATCTCTCTTCTTCTCTTCCGATAAATTGGTCATCCATTATTTTCAACCTCTTTATTCGTTATCAGAAATTTGAGCCTCTTCTTTTTGGGTGTTTTATAACTCCCATTTTCAACTACTTCCAAGTACCACTTCACAACGAAGTCATCCTCCGACCCTCTCACGTCCTCGATGCTACCACCTTCAATCTAAGGTCCCTGCACATGCCCGGCTCTGATGAAGCAGATCCAATATCCTCCTTCAATTACTTTTCTGCTATGATGGATATCGAGCAAACTCAAGATCGAATCCTTCGTAATCAAGCCCTGTTGCAGCAGACTCGCAAGCGGAATCGTGCCACCCGGACGCCTTCACCTTCTCCACCTTCGAGATAGACGCATTTTTATATTTAGTCTGTAATAACTTTTAAATTATTTTTTGGTCTGTAATAACTTTTTTACTCTGATCCCTCCTTTTTGTCCATGACAAAGGGGGAGAAAACCTGTCTCCATTATTGAAGAAACATTCTCTCTTTAAACATTATTTCACATTTTTATCATATTATTATTTCTATGCATAATGTCTTTTTGACAGGGGGAGCATATTTTGTCATCATCAAAAAGGGGGAGAATGTTGAGAAATTCGGTTTTGATGTCACATAATATGATACACTGTCTTATTTGATTTTGTATGATATGATAATATGTTCTCTTGAAATAATGTTATATTATGACTGAATATGCTTTGCCTTAAATCTAACGAGTATTTGATGCAAGGATATCTCACCCAATAAGGATGGAGACTTCCTGTTCAAGTACAACTATGGTGCAATCATACTCCTTGAAGAAAAAGCTTGATGAGCCATGCTTTCCTAAAGCTCAAATAAAGAAATCGGCTACCTCAAGATGAAGATTTTTTTTCTTTTTAAAGTCATATGTAACAGAACCTTCAGGAACTTGCATTTTGCATATTACATACTCATTCATACATACTATATCATAAAAGTATACGATAGTTTCAAAAAGCTTCTTTTTTTTTGAAAACCAATAAGTGTACCTTCTTACAACCTTTTATGAAAAAGATATTTTGTCATATAATAATTGTACTTTCTTACAACCTTTTATGAAAAAGATATTTTGTCATATAATAATTGTACCTTCTTACAACCTTTTATGAAAAAGACATTTTGTCATTGTACCTTACAAGACAACATGAAAAAGGAATGTAGGAAAAAGACAAAAACATAAAATCGGCTACATAAGAAAAATAAATTAAAATTTTTAAGGACTCTAGTTACCTTTTTCTCATAACCATAGAATGTCGACTTACTTGAAGTCATCATTCTCTCTACAAAGCATTAAATGCCTTCTGTAACAAATCCCTTCTAAATATCCTTCCCAAAGAATGTCGACCTTTTTTTTGGTCCTCATTCTCTCTGGAGACTTTAAAATACACTACATAAAGAATACACTTGACATGACTATGTACAAATAAATATCTCAAAGCACTCATAGTACTTACACTCATTTAAAGTAAAGAAGTACTAATGTACCTCAAATCATTAATTAGAATAAAGACAAAACTACAACCCAACGTTCAAATGTACTATTGTAAGAAATAGACTTTCTTACATAAAATATGTATTACCTAAAACACTACAAACAACTAGTGTACCCTCTATTTTACTCTTCTGGAAAAAGGCATTCTCGATCTTCTCTAAAAGATATTTTTGAAAAGACATAACATTTCATATTTCAAAAAGTTACAATTCCAAAATGTAACGACTACTTTTTATAAGCTATATAAACACACACACATAAACTATTCAAACAAGAGGAATGAAATAGACGTGTGAGCTTACAAAGAGAAAAATATTCTATTCGTGATTTGAAAAGAGAGTCTTGAAAAAGAAAGAGAAATAGAAAAAGAAAGAAAAGAAAAAAAAAAAGTCAAGTCCAGCTCTTTGACAAAGAGTATCCTCTGAGTGACAAACAGAACATTCTTAGAATCCTTCATTCGTGCATTCATATCATTCTGAAGGTTCTATAGGAAGTATTGTAACTCTGTTTATTCACTGTATTCCTTCTTTGTTTAAAGAAGTAGACCTCTGTGGAAGAGGGTGTTGCCCTTCTCTGTTGAGAGAAGAAGACCTCTTGGGAAGAGGGTGAGCCCCTTCTCTGTTGAGAGAAGAAGACCTCTTGGGAAGAGGGTGTTGTACTATTTATCCGGTAACTCGGATGTTATAGTGGAATCTCAAGTGGTTTGCTTGGGGACTGGATGTAGGTCTGGATATTGACCGAACCAGTATAACTTCTGTGTTTTATGTGTTGTGCCTTATTGCTTAATTATTTTATTTTATCGATCATTATCATATTTCACTATTCACCCCCCCTCTAGTGGAATTTCAGTTACCTATATGCCCTTGACCTAAATTATCCTAATTAATCCCTAATTAACCCCTAGCTAAACCTAAGAATCCCCCAAATGTGGTGCCACTTGGCATTTTCTCACATTGGGTTTTTAAAACACCTTTAAAAACCTTTAAAAACACTAGTTTTAAAAACTAACTTTCAAAATGAGTTTTTCAAAATGGTTTTGACTCTTCTAAACCTCTAACACTAACCAAGACATCAACTAACCCTAGTCTAGCCCTGACTTACTCAAATATGGCGCCACCCCGAGTGGGCCCTACTTGAGTTTTTCAAAAAGTGATTTTAAAACTTGAAATTGAAGGAGTTTTCAAAAGGATTTTCAAAAGCAATTTTAAAATTAGAAATTTTGAAATGGCATAGGGTTCTAACTGAATTAGAATCCCTCTGGATATGGTGCCAACTGAGTGGGCCCTCATCGAGTTTTAGAAATTTTGAAATAAACACTGAAAATGACTTTGAAAAAGGGTTAAAATCGACATTTGAAATTCAAGATCTTTGAAAATAGGGTCTCAAGCGAACTGGAACTCCGGGTTAGAGTCCTGAACTCTTAGGACTCTGAGATTTTAGATTTTAAAAGCCAAATGAAAGAATTTTCCAAAAGATTTTATCAAGAAATGATGAAATAAGTCAGAAAACACAGTCAGGGTTAGACTCCTAACTCAACCGAACTCTAAAATAGAGTCCTGAACTAACTGGACTCTGTAAAATGACCTAAATTTCGAAAACAAACGGAAAAGATTGAAAATGGAAGTAAAACAGACTTCAAAACAGACTCCTGACCGGATCAGGACTTTGAGACAGAGTCCTGATCGGACTGAAACTTTCAAAATTTTGAGAAATTTGATGAATAGAGGAATTCAGAAGCGACACCACCTCAATGGGTCTCATCTGTAAATTGAAATCAATTAAAATTTGAATTTGAAATGAATCCAGATTGTTTCCTTGAGAAAATATTTCGAAATATAAAGTCCTGGGGTTGGAAAATGACAGAGTATTGAATAAAAACCCAGGTTTTGAAATTGATTTTGAAATAAAAGCTTTTAAAATTCAAATCTGGATTGAATGTTTTGAAAACAGGAGTGCTGGATCTCAAAAATGAGATGTAATGGCATGCAATGCTATGCAATGCGATGAAATGATATGCCGAATGCATGCAATGACACATGAAATGGACAAACACTGGATGAGGGTGAAAATTTGGGGTGTTTACAGATGCCCCTCTTTGCTGCTAAGCCGGTTGAAAGCCGAGCTTAGTGGCAAAGAAAACATACCAAATTTGAACCATAAAAATGCCCCAGTTAGATGGGTTTGACTCGGTATGAAAGAATTTATTCAAATGATGATGGTAGATATGAAATGGGGAATAAGGAAAAAAATTTATTTCAAAAAGAAATGAGATTCCGGTTTTGCCCTTAACTTGGATGGGACAGAAAACTCCTCATGTAGAAACGAAGCTCAGGCTTAACCTTTAACCTGACCGGGTTGAAAATGGAATACCTCATCAAAGGAGGCTCAGGTTTGTACCCTTAACCTGATTGGGTGGAAAATGGAATACCTCATCAAAGGAGGCTCAGGTTTGTACCCTTAACCTGATTGGGTGGAAAATGAAATACCTCATCAAAGGAGGCTCAGGTTTATACCCTTAACCTGATTGGGCGGAAAATGAAATACCTCATCAAAGGAGGCTCAGGTTTTTACCCTTAACCTGATTGGGCGGAAAATGGAATACCTCATCAAATGAGGCTCAGGTTTGTACCCTTATCCTGATTGGGCAGAAAATGGAATACCTCATCAAAGGAGGCTCAGGTTTACACCCTTAACCTGATTGGGCAGAAAATGGAATACCTCATCAAAGGAGGCCCAGGTTTATACCCTTAACCTGATTGGGCAGAAAATGGAATACCTCATCAAAGGAGGCCCAGGTTTATACCATTAACCTGATTGGGCAGAAAATGGACGGAATCCTCGAAAGAAGAGACCGTGATGAAACCTTCGGATTTCCGCACAATGAATCCAATAGGGGTTTTGCAAAAGGAAGGAAATTGGGGTCCCTAAAGCTTGAAAAGGGGTATGATTTTGGGTGTCTCATTGCTGAGTCTAAATAGCTTTTGAAATTGCCTTTTGCTGAAATTGGTGGCTTAACCTCAAGCAGAAATTGGACTGTCTATGGTGGGACAGTGGGGACACAGGAAAGTGTGCGAATCTGAGAGCCCAGGCACTCAGATTATACCAAAGAAGGGAAGGAATCTTGAAAACTCCCGTTATCAAGTCCTAAAAGGGATAACAACTGATGTCAGGATGCGCCAAAGATGAACCTCAAGCTCTCGCTTCATGCCAGGATAGCTAGAAAATATTGTCAAAATGTTGAAAATTATTGTTGATTCAAAATAATTGAAAATGATGCACATTGTTTTGAAAGTATTCCCTCTTTTCTACCTGAAGTATTACCTCCGACTGGGCTTAACTCCATAGAATCAAGATTCGAATTCAAATTGCTTGCGATTGACTTTCTTTCAAGGAAGCTATCAATTTCCTTGATATGGACGGGAAATAAAATATTCTTGATATTGCGAGAGCTATTGGTGAGAGAATATTGATAAAAGAATTTCACAAAGTTAAAGAAGATTCTTGATAGATTTGGAAGTCTGATATCCTGGGATTCTTTTCTCATAATGATCTTTCTGCACTCTTTTTTTAGCAGATTGGATCTCTCTTGGATTTTTCGGGAATTACATCATCCTTCATTTTGGAGATGTCCTGACTTTTCTCTCTTTTTTTCCTTGGGAAGGGTATGTCACAAACTTCTTCATCTCAGAGATGTTCCGATCCTTCTTTTCTCTCAGGGATTATCTTGATAGTTATTGGCTCATTGGTTGGGAATCTCTTGATGATAGCTAGAATTAAATATCTTTTAGGGTTTGTCGGTAGGCTCATCACACTCGCCTTCATCTCGACGGTGATTTGAACTTTCCCTGGAAGGATCCGTCACAAACTCCGTCATCTTGGAGATGATCCAAATCTTCTTTGGCCCCGGGGGTCGACTCGCTTAATTCGCCTTCATCTTGACGACAATTGAGAGATCCCTTTTGCAGATATTTAATTGCAGCTTAGGTGATTGAGGAGATATGAAAATTGAGTGAATTTTTCTGTATCACCCAGGATATTTCGACTGCTTTATTTTTCAAGAATGGTCTTTAAAAATATGCCATTAACTGCGATCAATATCAATCACTCATGGCTTTGCAACAACATTGAATTCTCTTTGCTGGCCATATCGCGGATTTATTCTTCATCCTTTTGGTTGGCCAATAAAAAGATTTTGAACTTTGAATCCTTTTTCGCGAAAGCTTTGTCCTTTCGGAAGTAATACTGAGGGTATTCTAAGGTAATAATTTTGTGCAATAAAGATTTTTGAAATCAACAAATATTTAATGACAAATTGGCAAAACTTTCTTGAAATCCTTTTGTGAAAGCGAGCATTTGAAGCACAACGCAACACATCCATGACAAAAATTCTCTTCTCCTTTCCCCAAAGGAGAAGATTCAGAAATTAGAATTGGGAATTACTCCTCTCTTCCCTGAAGAGGAGGTGTTTGCAAAACGAACTTTCGAAGAGAAATTAAGCTTTCGTCAAAACTTCCTAACTTTAGGCTTCTCTTATGGAAAGGGGGCCGGAATTGGTGAGGTTGGTAAATTGGTCATGAAGGAACGAGTTCATCACACTCTCCCTAAAAAGAGGGTCCTTCATGATGAAATGGCCTAGTCTGAAATTATGGGGCCACAAGGAAAGCAAGTCTCCGTCGAGTCTCTCCCTATAAAAAGGGTTCCTTGTGTGAAATTTGGAATTTTGTTTTGCAAACGGTTCACAAAGACACGAGTCCCTTCAAACTCTCCCTGAAAAGGGGCTAAGTGAATGAATTGGATAGCATGCGAAAAGAGCAAGCTCCCTCGAACTCTCCCTATAAAAAGGGTCTCTCGCAAGAGAAAATGATTGAAATTGGTATTGGATGACTCAAAAGGGTCAAATTTTGGAAATTGGAATTTTGAAATTTGATATTTGATATTTGAAATTGGAAATTGGAAATTGGAAATTGGAAATTGGAAATTGGAAATTGGAAATTGGAAATTTGGAAATTGATAATTGGAAATTGGAAATTGGAAATTGGAAATTGGAAATTGGAAATTGGAAATTTGGAAATTGATAATTGGAAATTAGAAATTGATAATTGGAAATTGGAAATTGGAAATTGGAAATTGGAAATTGGAAATTGGAAATTGGAAATTGGAAATTGGAAATTGGAAATTGGAAATTGGAAATTGGAAATTGGAAATTGGAAATTTGGAAATTGATAATTGGAAATTGGAAATTGGAAATTGGAAATTGGAAATTGGAAATTAGAAATTGATAATTGGAAATTGGAAATTGGAAAATTGGAAATTTGAAAATTGGGAATTTAAAAATTGGAAATTGGAAATTGGAAATTGATAATTGGAAATTGGAAATTGGAAATTTGATGAGTGATCAACGCGAGGACTGAACTCAAGAGGTCGACTGACATGACCATTCAGTGGAGCACTAACACGAGTGCTCGATTTTGAAAGGACACCGGTATGCATACCGGTTTAAAAATGTACCAGTTTGGACACTGGATTTTGGTTCAGTTCTGGTCATTATCTTTCAATCTTGAATCGTTAGGAATTGTGATGGGATTGATAGTTGAAATCTCAATACTGACCAGATCGTTATTAATGCGATTGCATGCAAATGAATGCAAATTGATGCACATGAATGCATAAGTGCGTGAAATGAGAGATTTGTTTATCCTACCTGCATACAGGATATTTGTAGATAAAAACAAAATTTTAAAATGCCCTAATGTAACTGGGAAAAGAATTTTGATTATTATTGAAAAAAATTTGGAAGAATTACAAAGAATAGGGAATTGTTCAAGTATAGAATTTTTTCAAATGTCGAGCATTGATGGGATCTGGTAATTCTATTCCATCAGCATTGATGAGCCGATATGAATTGCGAGGTAGTGCCTCTTTGACAACATAAGGACCTTCCCAATTTGGCGACCATTTGCCACCCGGGCGGTGCCTGAGATAAGCTGTTGATCTGAGCACTAGATCATTGACCTGAAATTTTCTCTCAATGACAGATTTTGCATATTGTCGGGCTATCCTCTGGCGATAGGATTGAGCATGCTCTGCTGCTCTGAGCCTTCTTTCATCGAGCAAATCAAGCTGTACCAGTTGCTGATACTGATCAAGAGGTAATTCTAGAAGTGATGCAAATTTCAGAGCAGGTTTCTGAACATGTAGAGGCAGTACTACTTCAGTTCCGTAGACAAGTTCTGACGGAGTAGCATTCGTTGGAATTCGAATGGTGGTTCTGTATACCCATAATGCATCATGAATCTTTTCATGCCAGTCACGGCCCGTTTCTAAAGTTCGCTCCAGGATTCGAATCAGAATCTTGTTGGTGGCCTCTGCCTGACCATTCCCTTGAGGATAATAAGGAGCGGAAAAATGATGATGGATTTTGAATTTTGAGCAGAATGTCCTCATTCTCTCATTCTTGAAATGACTGCCATTATCCGACACAATATCATGCGGTATACCGAAACGGCAAAGGATATTCTTATGGATGAAAGAAACCACGTGCTGACCTTCTACTGTGCGTAGAGTGACTGCTTCTACCCACTTAGTAAAATATTCTGTTGCGGCAAGAAAATATTTATGACCATTGGAGGCTGAAGGAGTGATGGGGCCTACAACATCGAAAGCCCACATGAAAAATGGCCATGGCGAGACAACAAATTGCAAGTATGTCGCCGGCGCATGAATGGAAGGCGCATGCATCTCACATTGAACGCACTTCTTTACAAAATGATAGCAATCTTGTTGCATAGTTCTCCAATAATATCCTGCTCGGATGATTTGTTTAACGAGAGTCTGATAGCCAACATGACCACCGCAAATGCCTTTATGTGCTTCTTGCACAACTTCTTTGACTTCTTCTTCGTCCAAACATCTGGAATACTCAGAACTGAATCCATGACGATAAAGGACGTCGGCAAGAATAAAATATCGAGCAGACATGCGTCGAATTGCTTGTTGCTCTCTCTTTGATAATTCTAGAGGAAATTCGCCAGTTTTAATGAAATTCTTGATATCATGATACCAAGGCTTCTTCTTTTGCTCGGCCTGGTTTATCTGCTCTACTGGGACGAAAGCGGGTTGATCAAGTCTGCCAATTTCAAATGAGCGACAAGATTCTCCACTCCTGAAAGACATGATGGATCCCAGATTAGCTAAACTGTCTGCAACTTGATTGAAATCTCTCTTGATATGGAAAAGTTGGAATTCTTCGAATTTGTTGGCAAGAGCTGAGACAATCTTCTGGTAAGGAAGTAATTTCTGATCTTTCACTTGCCATTCGGCCAGAACTTGATTAACGATTAACAAAGAATCGCCGTAAGCATGCACTCTTTTGACATTGAAGTCCTGTAGAATTTTCAGACCTTGTATCAAAGCTTCATACTCGGCCATATTATGAGTGCACTGAATATCCAGTTTAAGAGAAAAGGGAATCATCTCTTTCTCTGGTGTGATTAGCAGAATTCCGATTCCTATGCCTGCCATATTCTTGGAACCGTCAAAGAATAAATTCCAAATTGGGGATTGTTGAATATTGCAGATCCGCTCGTCGGGGAAATCATCCTCAGCTTTAACATCCTCTGCTAGAGGAAAATCTGCTAATTGGTCTGCAATTGCTTGGCCTTTGATAGATTGCTGAGAGACATATTCCAAGTCGTATTGCATTAATAGGACTTGCCATTTGGCGATTCGTCCGCTGAGAAATGGTTGTTCAAGAACGTACTTGAGAGGATTTAATTTAGATAGAATCTTGACTTCAGACGCCAATAGATAATGTCTCAATTTCTGACACATCCACACCAGAGCTAGACATGTCTTCTCTATCTGAGAGTATTTCTTCTCATAATCAATAAAGGTCTTGCTCACATAGTAAATGGCATGTTCTATCAAGCTGCCTTCTTCGTATTGCGCCAGGAATTCGCCGCAAGTGACTTGATTAACTGAAATGTATAGCAATAGGGGTTTTCCTAATTCTGGCGGCTTTAAAACAGGAGGATTGAGAAGATATTTCTTGATGCGTTCGAACGACTGCTGACACTCTGGTCCCCATTCGAACCTCACTCCTTTTCTGAGCAAATGATTGAAAGGCTCACATCTCATGGCCAAATTAGAAATGAATCGCCGAATTGATTGCATGCGTCCTTGAAGGCTACGCAATTCTTTGAGATTAGTCGGGGGTGGCATGCCAATGATAGCTTTGGCCTTAGCAGGATCCATTTCTATCCCCTTCTTGCTGACCAAGAAGCCTAGCAACTTGCCTGATTCGACTCCAAAGACACATTTTTGTGGATTGAGTCTTAGCTTGTAAAGAATGAGTCGCTTGAAAACTTGATTGAGAGCTTCGATGTGATCTTCCTCTTCTTTGGATTTCACCAGAATATCATCGACATATGCATCCATAGTCTTATGCATCTGATCATGGAAAATAACGGCCATAGCGCGCTGATAAGTGGCTCCAACATTCTTAAGCCCAAAAGGCATAACCGTGTAACAGAAAGTGCCCCATGGCGTGGTAAAGGATGTTTTGGATTGGTCACGAGCGGCCAACTTGATTTGATTATATCCGGAGTATCCGTCCATAAAGGAGAACATAGCATGCCCGACTGTGCTATCGACTAGGAGATCAATGTTTGGGAGCGGATAGTCATCCTTTGGAGTGGCTTTATTGAGATCACGGAAGTCGATACAGATTCGCCCTTTCCCATTCTTCTTAGGAACTGCTACGATATTCGCCAACCAATCCGGGTAATCAATTGCTCGAATGAATCCTGCTTTAAGCAGATCCTCAAGTCCTTCTTTGACCTGTTGCTCGATTCGAGGATCCATTTTTCTCAACTTCTACTTGACTGGTTTCGCCTCAGGCTTCAGAACGAGGCGATGTTCCACCAATTTCGGATCTAAACCTGGCATATCTTCATAAGTCCATGCGAATACTTCTTTATGCTGCTTGAGGAAATTTGTGAGCCCTTCTTTCTCTCCTGGACTCAAACCACTGCCAATCTTGAGAATTTTAGGATCGTCTTCTGATCCGATATTGATATCCTCAGTCGGATCTTGAACTAAGGATGATGGCTCATCTTGCCTCTCAATCGATGCAAATTCTGGCAGTTCTTGAAGAGCTGAATCGAACTCTGTGGATTCTTCTGACTGTTTTGCAGTCTGACTGCATTCTGTTCTTATTCTAACCTGATGAATTATTGCTGATTTTGAACAAGCTTTTGGATTAAAGACGAGCTTCTTAATAGATCGGGAAGACATTCTGAAAATTGGAGGATAAATTGATTTAGGGAAATTGCTCATCATGAAATAAATTGCTTTTATTGAAAATAATTGGAAAGATAAAAGAACAAAATGATTTCAATTTTGTGAAGATTTAATACTGAGGAGTAAAGAGACAAATGGCACCAAGATAGACAAAGGAAACTGGCAACTTTATTGAAAGGTAGAATTAATCAAAATGACAATGATGAAAATGAAATGGGATATCATCCCGACAAAAGAATAGAAAAGGAAAGACAAAGGAATTCTTCTAATGCACTCCCTTAATGAAAACAGTCCCTTTCTGAGATCTTCGGCCATTAAAGCCCAATCCGGCCCTTTTAGGGCAGTGCTGAGGAATCACTGGTTCAAGACGACCATCTTCATTTTTGCCTAAGCCTTGGAAAGGCTGGTAGCCATGCTTTACTAGTAAATCAAATCCCTTTTTAGCCTTCATAAATTGGGAGAATAGAGGATGACCCTTAAGTGTGCTGTAATCAATTCGTCCCCCAATCTTGAAGAACTGTGGACCTCCCCATCGGGTCGCAGCCACTGTATGCTCGGGTTGCTCTGTCATCTGCATGATTCCTGAATCCTCTTCGAAGTTGACCTCTTCAATACCCCTAATGCTAGGGATATCAGCAGTGAAAGAGGGCCTGGGAACCATGGGCTGTGCTAGCCTCTGCTCGGGATCTTCGCCTAAGACTGTCGTGATCATACCACCTTTTGACCACTTGATGCATTGATGGAGAGTAGATGGTACTGCATTTGTGTTGTGGATCCATGGTCTCCCGAGAAGTAGATTATAAGTGGGCGGCACATTGACCACGTGAAAGAGAATTGAATGGACCGAGTAATCAATAAAGATCTCCAGGAATATTTTTCCTTTCGCTGTTTGACCATGATTGTCGAACCCATAAATGGTGATTGGCTCTAGAATGTATTCTTCTTCTTTTATGCCCAAAGCTTTGGCGGTCATTTTCGGACATATATTGAGGCTGCTGCCTCCATCGATCAGCATATGAGGAACTGTCATCCCTCTGGTTCGAACCACAACATACAAGGCGTTGTTATGGAACACATGAGGCTTAGGGAGATCCTCATCGGAGAAAGTAACTGGAGCATTAGTCATGGCCTGATTGACTATGTGGGCCATGTCTTCAGGAGTTATGCTTGGTTTCACCTTGATTTTCTATAGCAGATCATTCAACACCTGCTGATGCTTGGCGGAGGCTTGAGTTAAGTCCAAAATTGAGACATTGGATAATGTTGTAATAGGCTTTAGAGTGGATGTCTCGCTTTTCTTTGTGGTGGACTTAATGAGATGCTTAGGGAGCCATGGCATACTTCTGGCTACCTCGGGAGATATCCCAGCGGGCTTGTCAGATACTTTCAATTTGCCGAAAGCTGAAATAAGGTCCATCTTCTGGGCCTTGGACCGAGCCTGCTGCAATACCAGGACTTGATGCTGAGCTTGCATGTCATTTTCAGAGCACAGCCTGATATGCTCCTGTGGTTGAAACGACTGTTCGGTGATAACCACTGTAGAATGACGAGGAAATGGTTCTTTTAGAATATCTATATTTTCATCTTCCGCACCTTCTACCAGAAGATTTTTATCAATAAGGTCCTGAACAATATTCTTCAGAACGAAGCAGTTCTCAGTATTGTGCCTCACTATTCTGTGGAACTTGCAGAATTGCTCTTTGAATTTTCCCATAGGAACGGGAGGATCGGCCAGCCTGGGCAATTTGACCATCTCCTTGGTCAACAAGTACTCGAGCACAGTCTCGAGTGATTGATCTAATGAAGTGAACTTCCTCTCATAGCTCCATCCTTCGTGCTTCACTTTCTCTCGGGGTTTTGGTCCCTGCTCTAGTTGAAGCGGCTTGCTGAATTGCGGGATCGACTTCCCTTTCTGATCATTCCTGTTTGAACCTCCTGCCCCATAACAGAAGTCTCTATTCTGCCCCTTGCGATGATTCCATTTTTTATTATTGACAGAATTAGTGAAGTGAGTCTTCTTCTTTGACTCGTTCTGGCCGCTGTTCTTGGTGAA